>NW_026614290.1:0-126768 GCF_026230105.1 Diorhabda sublineata | reverse complement strand
TTAATTGAAAATTTTCAAAGTCTATCTTCCTAATTTGAAGTCGAATTTCAACATTTCTCATATATTTGAGTGAGTTTGCATCTAACTTTCAGATATCATCGAATAACATCCATTGAAGCCCATTGAGGTCAACTGTCACTTTGTAATAATTGAAAATTTTCAAATTCTATCTTCCTAATTTGAAGTCGCATTTTAACATTTCTCATATATTCGAGTGAGTTTGCATCTAACTTTGTCAGATATCATCGAATAACATCCATTGAAGCCCATTGAGGTCAACTGTCACTTTGTAATAATTGAAAATTTTCAAAGTCTATCTTCCCAATTTGAAGTCGCATTTCAACATTTCTCATATATTTGAGTGAGTTTGCATCTAACTTTGTCAGATATCATCGAATAACATCGATTGAAGCCCTTTGAGGTCAACTGTCACTTTGTAATAATTGAAAATTTTCAAAGTCTATCTTCCCAATTTGAAGTCGCATTTCAACATTTCTCATATATTTGAGTGAGTTTGCATCTAACTTTGTCAGATATCATCGAATAACATCGATTGAAGCCCTTTGAGGTCAACTGTCACTTTGTAATAATTGAAAATTTTCAAAGTCTATCTTCCTAATTTGAATTCGAATTTCAACATTTCTCATATATTTGTGTGAGTTTGCATCTAACTTTGTCAGATATCATCGAATAACATCCATTGAAGCCCATTGAGGTCAACTGTCACTTTGTAATAAGTGAAAATTTTCAAAGTCTATCTTCCTAATTTGAAGCCAAATTTCAACATTTCTCATATATTTGAGTGAGTTTGCATCTAACTTTGTCAGATATCATCGAATAACATCCATTGAAGCCCATTGAGGTTAACTGTCACTTTGTAATAATTGAAAATTTTCAAAGTCTATCTTCCTAATTTGAAGTCGAATTACAACATTTTTCATATATTCGAGTGAGTTTGCATCTAACTTTGTCAGATATCATCGAATAACATCCATTGAAGCCCATTGAGGTCAACTGTCACTTTGTAATAATTGAAAATTTTCAAAGTCTATCTTCCTAATTTGAAGTCGCATTTCAACATTTCTCATATATTTGAGTGAGTTTGCATCTAACTTTGTCAGATATCATCGAATAACATCCATTGAAGCCCATTGAGGTCAACTGTCACTTTGTAATAATTGAAAATTTTCAAAGTCTATCTTCCTAATTTGAAGTCGCATTTCAACATTTCTCATATATTTGAGTGAGTTTGCATCTAACTTTGTCAGATATCATCGAATAACATCCATTGAAGCCCATTGAGGTCAACTGTCACTTTGTAATAATTGAAAATTTTCAAAGTCTATCTTCCTAATTTGAAGTCGAATTTCAACATTTCTCATATATTTGAGTGAGTTTGCATCTAACTTTCAGATATCATCGAATAACATCCATTGAAGCCCATTGAGGTCAACTGTCACTTTGTAATAATTGAAAATTTTCAAAGTCTATCTTCCTAATTTGAAGTCGCATTTTAACATTTCTCATATATTTGAGTGAATTTGCATCTAACTTTGTCAGATATCATCGAATAACATTCATTGAAGCCCTTTGAGGTCAACTGTCACTTTGTAATAATTGAAAATTTTCAAAGTCTATCTCCTAATTTGAAGTCGAATTTCAACATTTCTCATATATTTGAGTGAGTTTGCATCTAACTTTGTCAGATATCATCGAATAACATCCATTGAAGCCCATTGAGGTCAACTGTCACTTTGTAATAATTGAAAACTTTCAAAGTCTATCTTCCTAATTTGAAGTCGAATTTCAACATTTCTCATATATTTGAGTGAGTTTGCATCTAACTTTGTCAGATATCATCGAATAACATCCATTGAAGCCCATTGAGGTCAACTGTCACTTTGTAATAATTGAAAATTTTCAAAGTCTATCTTCCTAATTTGAAGTCGAATTTCAACATTTCTCATATATTTGAGTGAGTTTGCATCTAACTTTGTCAGATATCATCGAATAACATCGATTGAAGCCCATTGAGGTCAACTGTCACTTTGTAATAATTGAAAACTTTCAAAGTCTATCTTCCTAATTTGAAGTCGAATTTCAACATTTCTCATATATTTGAGTGAGTTTGCATCTAACTTTGTCAGATATCATCGAATAACATCCATTGAAGCCCATTGAGGTCAACTGTCACTTTGTAATAATTGAAAATTTTCAAAGTCTATCTTCCTAATTTGAAGTCGAATTTCAACATTTCTCATATATTTGAGTGAGTTTGCATCTAACTTTCAGATATCATCGAATAACATCCATTGAAGCCCATTGAGGTCAACTGTCACTTTGTAATAATTGAAAATTTTCAAATTCTATCTTCCTAATTTGAAGTCGCATTTTAACATTTCTCATATATTCGAGTGAGTTTGCATCTAACTTTGTCAGATATCATCGAATAACATCCATTGAAGCCCATTGAGGTCAACTGTCACTTTGTAATAATTGAAAATTTTCAAAGTCTATCTTCCTAATTTGAAGTCGAATTTCAACATTTCTCATATATTTGAGTGAGTTTGCATCTAACTTTGTCAGATATCATCGAATAACATCCATTGAAGCCCATTGAGGTCAACTGTCACTTTGTAATAATTGAAAATTTTCAAAGTCTATCTTCCCAATTTGAAGTCGCATTTCAACATTTCTCATATATTTGAGTGAGTTTGCATCTAACTTTGTCAGATATCATCGAATAACATCGATTGAAGCCCTTTGAGGTCAACTGTCACTTTGTAATAATTGAAAATTTTCAAAGTCTATCTTCCTAATTTGAAGTCGCATTTCAACATTTCTCATATATTCGAGTGAGTTTGCATCTAACTTTGTCAGATATCGAATAACATCGATTGAAGCCCTTTGAGGTCAACTGTCACTTTGTAATAATTGAAAATTTTCAAAGTCTATCTTCCTAATTTGAAGTCGCATTTCAACATTTCTCATATATTTGAGTGAGTTCGCATCTAACTTTGTCAGATATCATCGAATAACATCGATTGAAGCCCATTGAGGTCAACTGTCACTTTGTAATAATTGAAAATTTTCAAAGTCTATCTTCCTAATTTGAAGTCGAATTTCAACATTTCTCATATATTTGAGTGAGTTTGCATCTAAATTTGTCAGATATCATCGAATAACATCCATTGAAGCCCATTGAGGTCAACTGTCACTTTGTAATAATTGAAAATTTTCAAAGTCTATCTTCCTAATTTGAAGTCGAATTTCAACATTTCTCATATATTTGAGTGAGTTTGCATCTAACTTTGTCAGATATCATCGAATAACATCGATTGAAGCCCATTGAGGTCAACTGTCACTTTGTAATAATTGAAAATTTTCAAAATCTATCTCCTAATTTGAAGTCGAATTTCAACATTTCTCATATATTTGAGTGAGTTTGCATCTAACTTTGTCAGATATCATCGAATAACATCGATTGAAGCCCATTGAGGTCAACTGTCACTTTGTAATAATTGAAAACTTTCAAAGTCTATCTTCCTAATTTGAAGTCAAATTTCAACATTTCTCATATATTTGAGTGAGTTTGCATCTAACTTTGTCAGATATCATCGAATAACATCCATTGAAGCCCATTGAGGTCAACTGTCACTTTGTAATAATTGAAAATTTTCAAAGTCTATCTTCCTAATTTGAAGTCGAATTTCAACATTTCTCATATATTTGAGTGAGTTTGCATCTAACTTTCAGATATCATCGAATAACATCCATTGAAGCCCATTGAGGTCAACTGTCACTTTGTAATAATTGAAAATTTTCAAAGTCTATCTTCCTAATTTGAAGTCGCATTTTAACATTTCTCATATATTTGAGTGAGTTTGCATCTAACTTTGTCAGATATCATCGAATAACATTCATTGAAGCCCTTTGAGGTCAACTGTCACTTTGTAATAATTGAAAATTTTCAAAGTCTATCTCCTAATTTGAAGTCGAATTTCAACATTTCTCATATATTTGAGTGAGTTTGCATCTAACTTTGTCAGATATCATCGAATAACATCCATTGAAGCCCATTGAGGTCAACTGTCACTTTGTAATAATTGAAAACTTTCAAAGTCTATCTTCCTAATTTGAAGTCGAATTTCAACATTTCTCATATATTTGAGTGAGTTTGCATCTAACTTTGTCAGATATCATCGAATAACATCCATTGAAGCCCATTGAGGTCAACTGTCACTTTGTAATAATTGAAAATTTTCAAAGTCTATCTTCCTAATTTGAAGTCGAATTTCAACATTTCTCATATATTTGAGTGAGTTTGCATCTAACTTTGTCAGATATCATCGAATAACATCGATTGAAGCCCATTGAGGTCAACTGTCACTTTGTAATAATTGAAAACTTTCAAAGTCTATCTTCCTAATTTGAAGTCGAATTTCAACATTTCTCATATATTTGAGTGAGTTTGCATCTAACTTTGTCAGATATCATCGAATAACATCCATTGAAGCCCATTGAGGTCAACTGTCACTTTGTAATAATTGAAAATTTTCAAAGTCTATCTTCCTAATTTGAAGTCGAATTTCAACATTTCTCATATATTTGAGTGAGTTTGCATCTAACTTTCAGATATCATCGAATAACATCCATTGAAGCCCATTGAGGTCAACTGTCACTTTGTAATAATTGAAAATTTTCAAATTCTATCTTCCTAATTTGAAGTCGCATTTTAACATTTCTCATATATTCGAGTGAGTTTGCATCTAACTTTGTCAGATATCATCGAATAACATCCATTGAAGCCCATTGAGGTCAACTGTCACTTTGTAATAATTGAAAATTTTCAAAGTCTATCTTCCTAATTTGAAGTCGAATTTCAACATTTCTCATATATTTGAGTGAGTTTGCATCTAACTTTGTCAGATATCATCGAATAACATCCATTGAAGCCCATTGAGGTCAACTGTCACTTTGTAATAATTGAAAATTTTCAAAGTCTATCTTCCCAATTTGAAGTCGCATTTCAACATTTCTCATATATTTGAGTGAGTTTGCATCTAACTTTGTCAGATATCATCGAATAACATCGATTGAAGCCCTTTGAGGTCAACTGTCACTTTGTAATAATTGAAAATTTTCAAAGTCTATCTTCCTAATTTGAAGTCGCATTTCAACATTTCTCATATATTCGAGTGAGTTTGCATCTAACTTTGTCAGATATCGAATAACATCGATTGAAGCCCTTTGAGGTCAACTGTCACTTTGTAATAATTGAAAATTTTCAAAGTCTATCTTCCTAATTTGAAGTCGCATTTCAACATTTCTCATATATTTGAGTGAGTTCGCATCTAACTTTGTCAGATATCATCGAATAACATCGATTGAAGCCCATTGAGGTCAACTGTCACTTTGTAATAATTGAAAATTTTCAAAGTCCATCTTCCTAATTTGAAGTCGAATTTCAACATTTCTCATATATTTGAGTGAGTTTGCATCTAAATTTGTCAGATATCATCGAATAACATCCATTGAAGCCCATTGAGGTCAACTGTCACTTTGTAATAATTGAAAATTTTCAAAGTCTATCTTCCTAATTTGAAGTCGAATTTCAACATTTCTCATATATTTGAGTGAGTTTGCATCTAACTTTGTCAGATATCATCGAATAACATCGATTGAAGCCCTTTGAGGTCAACTGTCACTTTGTAATAATTGAAAATTTTCAAAGTCTATCTTCCTAATTTGAAGTCGCATTTCAACATTTCTCATATATTCGAGTGAGTTTGCATCTAACTTTGTCAGATATCGAATAACATCGATTGAAGCCCTTTGAGGTCAACTGTCACTTTGTAATAATTGAAAATTTTCAAAATCTATCTTCCTAATTTGAAGTCGAATTTCAACATTTTTCATATATTTGAGTGAGTTTGCATCTAACTTTGTCAGATATCATCGAATAACATCGATTGAAGCCCATTGAGGTCAACTGTCACTTTGTAATAATTGAAAATTTTCAAAGTCTATCTTCCTAATTTGAAGTCGCATTTCAACATTTCTCATATATTCGAGTGAGTTTGCATCTAACTTTCAGATATCATCGAATAACATCCATTGAAGCCCATTGAGGTCAACTGTCACTTTGTAATAATTGAAAATTTTCCAATTCTATCTTCCTAATTTGAAGTCGCATTTTAACATTTCTCATATATTCGAGTGAGTTTGCATCTAACTTTGTCAGATATCATCGAATAACATCCATTGAAGCCCATTGAGGTCAACTGTCACTTTGTAATAATTGAAAATTTTCAAAGTCTATCTTCCTAATTTGAAGTCGAATTTCAACATTTCTCATATATTTGAGTGAGTTTGCATCTAACTTTGTCAGATATCATCGAATAACATCCATTGAAGCCCATTGAGGTCAACTGTCACTTTGTAATAATTGAAAATTTTCAAAGTCTATCTTCCCAATTTGAAGTCGCATTTCAACATTTCTCATATATTTGAGTGAGTTTGCATCTAACTTTGTCAGATATCATCGAATAACATCGATTGAAGCCCTTTGAGGTCAACTGTCACTTTGTAATAATTGAAAATTTTCAAAGTCTATCTTCCTAATTTGAAGTCGCATTTCAACATTTCTCATATATTCGAGTGAGTTTGCATCTAACTTTGTCAGATATCGAATAACATCGATTGAAGCCCTTTGAGGTCAACTGTCACTTTGTAATAATTGAAAATTTTCAAAGTCTATCTTCCTAATTTGAAGTCGCATTTCAACATTTCTCATATATTTGAGTGAGTTCGCATCTAACTTTGTCAGATATCATCGAATAACATCGATTGAAGCCCATTGAGGTCAACTGTCACTTTGTAATAATTGAAAATTTTCAAAGTCTATCTTCCTAATTTGAAGTCGAATTTCAACATTTCTCATATATTTGAGTGAGTTTGCATCTAAATTTGTCAGATATCATCGAATAACATCCATTGAAGCCCATTGAGGTCAACTGTCACTTTGTAATAATTGAAAATTTTCAAAGTCTATCTTCCTAATTTGAAGTCGAATTTCATTATTTCTCATATATTTGAGTGAGTTTGCATCTAACTTTGTCAGATATCATCGAATAACATCGATTGAAGCCCATTGAGGTCAACTGTCACTTTGTAATAATTGAAAACTTTCAAAGTCTATCTTCCTAATTTGAAGTCAAATTTCAACATTTCTCATATATTTGAGTGAGTTTGCATCTAACTTTGTCAGATATCATCGAATAACATCCATTGAAGCCCATTGAGGTCAACTGTCACTTTGTAATAATTGAAAATTTTCAAAGTCTATCTTCCTAATTTGAAGTCGAATTTCAACATTTCTCATATATTTGAGTGAGTTTGCATCTAACTTTCAGATATCATCGAATAACATCCATTGAAGCCCATTGAGGTCAACTGTCACTTTGTAATAATTGAAAATTTTCAAAGTCTATCTTCCTAATTTGAAGTCGCATTTTAACATTTCTCATATATTTGAGTGAGTTTGCATCTAACTTTGTCAGATATCATCGAATAACATTCATTGAAGCCCTTTGAGGTCAACTGTCACTTTGTAATAATTGAAAATTTTCAAAGTCTATCTCCTAATTTGAAGTCGAATTTCAACATTTCTCATATATTTGAGTGAGTTTGCATCTAACTTTGTCAGATATCATCGAATAACATCCATTGAAGCCCATTGAGGTCAACTGTCACTTTGTAATAATTGAAAACTTTCAAAGTCTATCTTCCTAATTTGAAGTCGAATTTCAACATTTCTCATATATTTGAGTGAGTTTGCATCTAACTTTGTCAGATATCATCGAATAACATCCATTGAAGCCCATTGAGGTCAACTGTCACTTTGTAATAATTGAAAATTTTCAAAGTCTATCTTCCTAATTTGAAGTCGAATTTCAACATTTCTCATATATTTGAGTGAGTTTGCATCTAACTTTGTCAGATATCATCGAATAACATCGATTGAAGCCCATTGAGGTCAACTGTCACTTTGTAATAATTGAAAACTTTCAAAGTCTATCTTCCTAATTTGAAGTCGAATTTCAACATTTCTCATATATTTGAGTGAGTTTGCATCTAACTTTGTCAGATATCATCGAATAACATCCATTGAAGCCCATTGAGGTCAACTGTCACTTTGTAATAATTGAAAATTTTCAAAGTCTATCTTCCTAATTTGAAGTCGAATTTCAACATTTCTCATATATTTGAGTGAGTTTGCATCTAACTTTCAGATATCATCGAATAACATCCATTGAAGCCCATTGAGGTCAACTGTCACTTTGTAATAATTGAAAATTTTCAAATTCTATCTTCCTAATTTGAAGTCGCATTTTAACATTTCTCATATATTCGAGTGAGTTTGCATCTAACTTTGTCAGATATCATCGAATAACATCCATTGAAGCCCATTGAGGTCAACTGTCACTTTGTAATAATTGAAAATTTTCAAAGTCTATCTTCCTAATTTGAAGTCGAATTTCAACATTTCTCATATATTTGAGTGAGTTTGCATCTAACTTTGTCAGATATCATCGAATAACATCCATTGAAGCCCATTGAGGTCAACTGTCACTTTGTAATAATTGAAAATTTTCAAAGTCTATCTTCCCAATTTGAAGTCGCATTTCAACATTTCTCATATATTTGAGTGAGTTTGCATCTAACTTTGTCAGATATCATCGAATAACATCCATTGAAGCCCATTGAGGTCAACTGTCACTTTGTAATAATTGAAAACTTTCAAAGTCTATCTTCCTAATTTGAAGTCGAATTTCAACATTTCTCATATATTTGAGTGAGTTTGCATCTAACTTTGTCAGATATCATCGAATAACATCCATTGAAGCCCATTGAGGTCAACTGTCACTTTGTAATAATTGAAAATTTTCAAAGTCTATCTTCCTAATTTGAAGTCGAATTTCAACATTTCTCATATATTTGAGTGAGATTGCATCTAACTTTGTCAGATATCATCGAATAACATCGATTGAAGCCCATTGAGGTCAACTGTCACTTTGTAATAATTGAAAACTTTCAAAGTCTATCTTCCTAATTTGAAGTCGAATTTCAACATTTCTCATATATTTGAGTGAGTTTGCATCTAACTTTGTCAGATATCATCGAATAACATCGATTGAAGCCCATTGAGGTCAACTGTCACTTTGTAATAATTGAAAATTTTCAAAATCTATCTCCTAATTTGAAGTCGAATTTCAACATTTCTCATATATTTGAGTGAGTTCGCATCTAACTTTGTCAGATATCATCGAATAACATCGATTGAAGCCCATTGAGGTCAACTGTCACTTTGTAATAATTGAAAACTTTCAAAGTCTATCTTCCTAATTTGAAGTCGAATTTCAACATTTCTCATATATTTGAGTGAGTTTGCATCTAACTTTGTCAGATATCATCGAATAACATCCATTGAAGCCCATTGAGGTCAACTGTCACTTTGTAATAATTGAAAATTTTCAAAGTCTATCTTCCTAATTTGAAGTCGAATTTCAACATTTCTCATATATTTGAGTGAGTTTGCATCTAACTTTCAGATATCATCGAATAACATCCATTGAAGCCCATTGAGGTCAACTGTCACTTTGTAATAATTGAAAATTTTCAAAGTCTATCTTCCTAATTTGAAGTCGCATTTTAACATTTCTCATATATTTGAGTGAGTTTGCATCTAACTTTGTCAGATATCATCGAATAACATTCATTGAAGCCCTTTGAGGTCAACTGTCACTTTGTAATAATTGAAAATTTTCAAAGTCTATCTCCTAATTTGAAGTCGAATTTCAACATTTCTCATATATTTGAGTGAGTTTGCATCTAACTTTGTCAGATATCATCGAATAACATCCATTGAAGCCCATTGAGGTCAACTGTCACTTTGTAATAATTGAAAACTTTCAAAGTCTATCTTCCTAATTTGAAGTCGAATTTCAACATTTCTCATATATTTGAGTGAGTTTGCATCTAACTTTGTCAGATATCATCGAATAACATCCATTGAAGCCCATTGAGGTCAACTGTCACTTTGTAATAATTGAAAATTTTCAAAGTCTATCTTCCTAATTTGAAGTCGAATTTCAACATTTCTCATATATTTGAGTGAGTTTGCATCTAACTTTGTCAGATATCATCGAATAATATCGATTGAAGCCCATTGAGGTCAACTGTCACTTTGTAATAATTGAAAACTTTCAAAGTCTATCTTCCTAATTTGAAGTCGAATTTCAACATTTCTCATATATTTGAGTGAGTTTGCATCTAACTTTGTCAGATATCATCGAATAACATCCATTGAAGCCCATTGAGGTCAACTGTCACTTTGTAATAATTGAAAATTTTCAAAGTCTATCTTCCTAATTTGAAGTCGAATTTCAACATTTCTCATATATTTGAGTGAGTTTGCATCTAACTTTCAGATATCATCGAATAACATCCATTGAAGCCCATTGAGGTCAACTGTCACTTTGTAATAATTGAAAATTTTCAAATTCTATCTTCCTAATTTGAAGTCGCATTTTAACATTTCTCATATATTCGAGTGAGTTTGCATCTAACTTTGTCAGATATCATCGAATAACATCCATTGAAGCCCATTGAGGTCAACTGTCACTTTGTAATAATTGAAAATTTTCAAAGTCTATCTTCCTAATTTGAAGTCGAATTTCAACATTTCTCATATATTTGAGTGAGTTTGCATCTAACTTTGTCAGATATCATCGAATAACATCCATTGAAGCCCATTGAGGTCAACTGTCACTTTGTAATAATTGAAAATTTTCAAAGTCTATCTTCCCAATTTGAAGTCGCATTTCAACATTTCTCATATATTTGAGTGAGTTTGCATCTAACTTTGTCAGATATCATCGAATAACATCGATTGAAGCCCTTTGAGGTCAACTGTCACTTTGTAATAATTGAAAATTTTCAAAGTCTATCTTCCTAATTTGAAGTCGCATTTCAACATTTCTCATATATTCGAGTGAGTTTGCATCTAACTTTGTCAGATATCGAATAACATCGATTGAAGCCCTTTGAGGTCAACTGTCACTTTGTAATAATTGAAAATTTTCAAAGTCTATCTTCCTAATTTGAAGTCGCATTTCAACATTTCTCATATATTCGAGTGAGTTCGCATCTAACTTTGTCAGATATCATCGAATAACATCGATTGAAGCCCATTGAGGTCAACTGTCACTTTGTAATAATTGAAAATTTTCAAAGTCTATCTTCCTAATTTGAAGTCGAATTTCAACATTTCTCATATATTTGAGTGAGTTTGCATCTAAATTTGTCAGATATCATCGAATAACATCCATTGAAGCCCATTGAGGTCAACTGTCACTTTGTAATAATTGAAAATTTTCAAAGTCTATCTTCCTAATTTGAAGTCGAATTTCAACATTTCTCATATATTTGAGTGAGTTTGCATCTAACTTTGTCAGATATCATCGAATAACATCGATTGAAGCCCTTTGAGGTCAACTGTCACTTTGTAATAATTGAAAATTTTCAAAGTCTATCTTCCTAATTTGAAGTCGCATTTCAACATTTCTCATATATTCGAGTGAGTTTGCATCTAACTTTGTCAGATATCGAATAACATCGATTGAAGCCCTTTGAGGTCAACTGTCACTTTGTAATAATTGAAAATTTTCAAAATCTATCTTCCTAATTTGAAGTCGAATTTCAACATTTTTCATATATTTGAGTGAGTTTGCATCTAACTTTGTCAGATATCATCGAATAACATCGATTGAAGCCCATTGAGGTCAACTGTCACTTTGTAATAATTGAAAATTTTCAAAGTCTATCTTCCTAATTTGAAGTCGCATTTCAACATTTCTCATATATTCGAGTGAGTTTGCATCTAACTTTCAGATATCATCGAATAACATCCATTGAAGCCCATTGAGGTCAACTGTCACTTTGTAATAATTGAAAATTTTCAAATTCTATCTTCCTAATTTGAAGTCGCATTTTAACATTTCTCATATATTCGAGTGAGTTTGCATCTAACTTTGTCAGATATCATCGAATAACATCCATTGAAGCCCATTGAGGTCAACTGTCACTTTGTAATAATTGAAAATTTTCAAAGTCTATCTTCCTAATTTGAAGTCGAATTTCAACATTTCTCATATATTTGAGTGAGTTTGCATCTAACTTTGTCAGATATCATCGAATAACATCCATTGAAGCCCATTGAGGTCAACTGTCACTTTGTAATAATTGAAAATTTTCAAAGTCTATCTTCCCAATTTGAAGTCGCATTTCAACATTTCTCATATATTTGAGTGAGTTTGCATCTAACTTTGTCAGATATCATCGAATAACATCGATTGAAGCCCTTTGAGGTCAACTGTCACTTTGTAATAATTGAAAATTTTCAAAGTCTATCTTCCTAATTTGAAGTCGCATTTCAACATTTCTCATATATTCGAGTGAGTTTGCATCTAACTTTGTCAGATATCGAATAACATCGATTGAAGCCCTTTGAGGTCAACTGTCACTTTGTAATAATTGAAAATTTTCAAAGTCTATCTTCCTAATTTGAAGTCGCATTTCAACATTTCTCATATATTTGAGTGAGTTCGCATCTAACTTTGTCAGATATCATCGAATAACATCGATTGAAGCCCATTGAGGTCAACTGTCACTTTGTAATAATTGAAAATTTTCAAAGTCTATCTTCCTAATTTGAAGTCGAATTTCAACATTTCTCATATATTTGAGTGAGTTTGCATCTAAATTTTTCAGATATCATCGAATAACATCCATTGAAGCCCATTGAGGTCAACTGTCACTTTGTAATAATTAAAAATTTTCAAAGTCTATCTTCCTAATTTGAAGTCGAATTTCAACATTTCTCATATATTTGAGTGAGTTTGCATCTAACTTTGTCAGATATCATCGAATAACATCGATTGAAGCCCATTGAGGTCAACTGTCACTTTGTAATAATTGAAAACTTTCGAAGTCTATCTTCCTAATTTGAAGTCGAATTTCAACATTTCTCATATATTTGAGTGAGTTTGCATCTAACTTTGTCAGATATCATCGAATAACATCCATTGAAGCCAATTGAGGTCAACTGTCACTTTGTAATAATTGAAAATTTTCAAAGTCTATCTTCCTAATTTTAAGTCGAATTTCAACATTTCTCATATATTTGAGTGAGTTTGCATCTAACTTTCAGATATCATCGAATAACATCGATTGAAGCCCTTTGAGGTCAACTGTCACTTTGTAATAATTGAAAATTTTCAAAATCTATCTTCCTAATTTGAAGTCGAATTTCAACATTTTTCATATATTTGAGTGAGTTTGCATCTAACTTTGTCAGATATCATCGAATAACATCGATTGAAGCCCATTGAGGTCAACTGTCACTTTGTAATAATTGAAACTTTTCAAAGTCTATCTTCCTAATTTGAAGTCGCATTTCAACATTTCTCATATATTCGAGTGAGTTTGCATCTAACTTTCAGATATCATCGAATAACATCCATTGAAGCCCATTGAGGTCAACTGTCACTTTGTAATAATTGAAAATTTTCAAATTCTATCTTCCTAATTTGAAGTCGCATTTTAACATTTCTCATATATTCGAGTGAGTTTGCATCTAACTTTGTCAGATATCATCGAATAACATCCATTGAAGCCCATTGAGGTCAACTGTCACTTTGTAATAATTGAAAATTTTCAAAGTCTATCTTCCTAATTTGAAGTCGAATTTCAACATTTCTCATATATTTGAGTGAGTTTGCATCTAACTTTGTCAGATATCATCGAATAACATCCATTGAAGCCCATTGAGGTCAACTGTCACTTTGTAATAATTGAAAATTTTCAAAGTCTATCTTCCCAATTTGAAGTCGCATTTCAACATTTCTCATATATTTGAGTGAGTTTGCATCTAACTTTGTCAGATATCATCGAATAACATCGATTGAAGCCCTTTGAGGTCAACTGTCACTTTGTAATAATTGAAAATTTTCAAAGTCTATCTTCCTAATTTGAAGTCGCATTTCAACATTTCTCATATATTCGAGTGAGTTTGCATCTAACTTTGTCAGATATCGAATAACATCGATTGAAGCCCTTTGAGGTCAACTGTCACTTTGTAATAATTGAAAATTTTCAAAGTCTATCTTCCTAATTTGAAGTCGCATTTCAACATTTCTCATATATTTGAGTGAGTTCGCATCTAACTTTGTCAGATATCATGGAATAACATCGATTGAAGCCCATTGAGGTCAACTGTCACTTTGTAATAATTGAAAATTTTCAAAGTCTATCTTCCTAATTTGAAGTCGAATTTCAACATTTCTCATATATTTGAGTGAGTTTGCATCTAAATTTGTCAGATATCATCGAATAACATCCATTGAAGCCCATTGAGGTCAACTGTCACTTTGTAATAATTGAAAATTTTCAAAGTCTATCTTCCTAATTTGAAGTCGCATTTCAACATTTCTCATATATTCGAGTGAGTTTGCATCTAACTTTGTCAGATATCGAATAACATCGATTGAAGCACTTTGAGGTCAACTGTCACTTTGTAATAATTGAAAATTTTCAAAATCTATCTTCCTAATTTGAAGTCGAATTTCAACATTTTTCATATATTTGAGTGAGTTTGCATCTAACTTTGTCAGATATCATCGAATAACATCGATTGAAGCCCATTGAGGTCAACTGTCACTTTGTAATAATTGAAAATTTTCAAAGTCTATCTTCCTAATTTGAAGTCGCATTTCAACATTTCTCATATATTCGAGTGAGTTTGCATCTAACTTTGTCAGATATCATCGAATAACATCCATTGAAACCCATTGAGGTCAACTGTCACTTTGTAATAATTGAAAATTTTCAAAGTCTATCTTCCTAATTTGAAGTCGCATTTCAACATTTCTCATATATTCGAGTGAGTTTGCATCTAACTTTGTCAGATATCGAATAACATCGATTGAAGCCCTTTGAGGTCAACTGTCACTTTGTAATAATTGAAAATTTTCAAAGTCTATCTTCCTAATTTGAAGTCGCATTTCAACATTTCTCATATATTCGAGTGAGTTTGCATCTAACTTTGTCAGATATCGAATAACATCGATTGAAGCCCTTTGAGGTCAACTGTCACTTTGTAATAATTGAAAATTTTCAAAGTCTATCTTCCTAATTTGAAGTCGCATTTCAACATTTCTCATATATTTGAGTGAGTTCGCATCTAACTTTGTCAGATATCATCGAATAACATCGATTGAAGCCCATTGAGGTCAACTGTCACTTTGTAATAATTGAAAATTTTCAAAGTCTATCTTCCTAATTTGAAGTCGAATTTCAACATTTCTCATATATTTGAGTGAGTTTGCATCTAAATTTGTCAGATATCATCGAATAACATCCATTGAAGCCCATTGAGGTCAACTGTCACTTTGTAATAATTGAAAATTTTCAAAGTCTATCTTCCTAATTTGAAGTCGCATTTCAACATTTCTCATATATTCGAGTGAGTTTGCATCTAACTTTGTCAGATATCGAATAACATCGATTGAAGCACTTTGAGGTCAACTGTCACTTTGTAATAATTGAAAATTTTCAAAATCTATCTTCCTAATTTGAAGTCGAATTTCAACATTTTTCATATATTTGAGTGAGTTTGCATCTAACTTTGTCAGATATCATCGAATAACATCGATTGAAGCCCATTGAGGTCAACTGTCACTTTGTAATAATTGAAAATTTTCAAAGTCTATCTTCCTAATTTGAAGTCGCATTTCAACATTTCTCATATATTCGAGTGAGTTTGCATCTAACTTTGTCAGATATCATCGAATAACATCCATTGAAACCCATTGAGGTCAACTGTCACTTTGTAATAATTGAAAATTTTCAAAGTCTATCTTCCTAATTTGAAGTCGAATTTCAACATTTCTCATATATTTGAGTGAGTTTGCATCTAACTTTGTCAGATATCATCGAATAACATCGATTGAAGCCCTTTGAGGTCAACTGTCACTTTGTAATAATTGAAAATTTTCAAAGTCTCTCTTCCCAATTTGAAGTCGCATTTCGACATTTCTCATATATTCGAGTGAGTTTGCATCTAACTTTGTCAGATATCGAATAACATCGATTGAAGCCCTTTGAGGTCAACTGTCACTTTGTAATAATTGAAAATTTTCAAAGTCTGTCTTCCTAATTTGAAGTCGCATTTCAACATTTCTCATATATTTGAGTGAGTTCGCATCTAACTTTGTCAGATATCATCGAATAACATCGATTGAAGCCCATTGAGGTCAACTGTCACTTTGTAATAATTGAAAATTTTCAAAGTCTATCTTCCTAATTTGAAGTCGAATTTCAACATTTCTCATATATTTGAGTGAGTTTGCATCTAACTTTTGTCAGATATCATCGAATAACATCCATTGAAGCCCATTGAGGTCAACTGTCACTTTGTAATAATTGAAAATTTTCAAAGTCTATCTTCCTAATTTGAAGTCGCATTTCAACATTTCTCATATATTCGAGTGAGTTTGCATCTAACTTTGTCAGATATCATCGAATAACATCGATTGAAGCCCTTTGAGGTCAACTGTCACTTTGTAATAATTGAAAATTTTCAAAGTCTATCTTCCTAATTTGAAGTCGAATTTCAACATTTCTCATATATTTGAGTGAGTTTACATCTAACTTTGTCAGATATCATGTAATAACATCCATTGAAGCCCTTTGAGGTCAACTGTCACTTTGTAATAATTGAAAATTTTCAAAGTCGATCTTCCTAATTTGAAGACGAATTTTAACATTTCTCATATATTTGAGTGAGTTTGCATCTAACTTTGTCAGATATCATCGAATAACATCGATTGAAGCCCATAGAGGTCAACTGTCACTTTGTAATATTTGAAAATTTTCAAAGTCTATCTTCCTAATTTGAAGTCGAATTTAAACATTTCTCATATATATGAGTGAGTTTGCATCTAACTTTGTCAGATATCATCGAATAACATCGATTGAAGCCCATTGAGGTCAACTGTCACTTTGTAATAATTGAAAATTTTCAAAGTCTATCTTCCTAATTTGAAGTCGAATTTCAACATTTCTCATATATTTGAGTGAGTTTGCATCTAACTTTGTCAGATATCATCGAATAACATCCATTGAAGCCCATTGAGGTCAACTGTCACTTTGTAATAAGTGAAAATTTTCAAAGTCTATCTTCCTAATTTGAAGTCGAATTTCAACATTTCTCATATATTTGAGTGAGTTTGCATCTAACTTTGTCAGATATCATCGAATAACATCCATTGAAGCCCATTGAGGTCAACTGTCACTTTGTAATAAGTGAAAATTTTCAAAGTCTATCTTCCTAATTTGAAGCCGAATTTCAACATTTCTCATATATTTGAGTGAGTTTGCATCTAACTTTGTCAGATATCATCGAATAACATCCATTGAAACCCATTGAGGTCAACTGTCACTTTGTAATAATTGAAAATTTTCAAAGTCTATCTTCCTAATTTGAAGTCGCATTTCAACATTTCTCATATATTCGAGTGAGTTTGCATCTAACTTTGTCAGATATCGAATAACATCGATTGAAGCCCTTTGAGGTCAACTGTCACTTTGTAATAATTGAAAATTTTCAAAGTCTATCTTCCTAATTTGAAGTCGCATTTCAACATTTCTCATATATTCGAGTGAGTTTGCATCTAACTTTGTCAGATATCGAATAACATCGATTGAAGCCCTTTGAGGTCAACTGTCACTTTGTAATAATTGAAAATTTTCAAAGTCTATCTTCCTAATTTGAAGTCGCATTTCAACATTTCTCATATATTTGAGTGAGTTCGCATCTAACTTTGTCAGATATCATCGAATAACATCGATTGAAGCCCATAGAGGTCAACTGTCACTTTGTAATATTTGAAAATTTTCAAAGTCTATCTTCCTAATTTGAAGTCGAATTTAAACATTTCTCATATATATGAGTGAGTTTGCATCTAACTTTGTCAGATATCATCGAATAACATCGATTGAAGCCCATTGAGGTCAACTGTCACTTTGTAATAATTGAAAATTTTCAAAGTCTATCTTCCTAATTTGAAGTCGAATTTCAACATTTCTCATATATTTGAGTGAGTTTGCATCTAACTTTGTCAGATATCATCGAATAACATCGATTGAAGCCCATAGAGGTCAACTGTCACTTTGTAATATTTGAAAATTTTCAAAGTCTATCTTCCTAATTTGAAGTCGAATTTAAACATTTCTCATATATATGAGTGAGTTTGCATCTAACTTTGTCAGATATCATCGAATAACATCGATTGAAGCCCATTGAGGTCAACTGTCACTTTGTAATAATTGAAAATTTTCAAAGTCTATCTTCCTAATTTGAAGTCGAATTTCAACATTTCTCATATATTTGAGTGAGTTTGCATCTAACTTTGTCAGATATCATCGAATAACATCCATTGAAGCCCATTGAGGTCAACTGTCACTTTGTAATAAGTGAAAATTTTCAAAGTCTATCTTCCTAATTTGAAGCCGAATTTCAACATTTCTCATATATTTGAGTGAGTTTGCATCTAACTTTGTCAGATATCATCGAATAACATCCATTGAAACCCATTGAGGTCAACTGTCACTTTGTAATAATTGAAAATTTTCAAAGTCTATCTTCCTAATTTGAAGTCGCATTTCAACATTTCTCATATATTCGAGTGAGTTTGCATCTAACTTTGTCAGATATCGAATAACATCGATTGAAGCCCTTTGAGGTCAACTGTCACTTTGTAATAATTGAAAATTTTCAAAGTCTATCTTCCTAATTTGAAGTCGCATTTCAACATTTCTCATATATTCGAGTGAGTTTGCATCTAACTTTGTCAGATATCGAATAACATCGATTGAAGCCCTTTGAGGTCAACTGTCACTTTGTAATAATTGAAAATTTTCAAAGTCTATCTTCCTAATTTGAAGTCGCATTTCAACATTTCTCATATATTTGAGTGAGTTCGCATCTAACTTTGTCAGATATCATCGAATAACATCGATTGAAGCCCATTGAGGTCAACTGTCACTTTGTAATAATTGAAAATTTTCAAAGTCTATCTTCCTAATTTGAAGTCGAATTTCAACATTTCTCATATATTTGAGTGAGTTTGCATCTAAATTTGTCAGATATCATCGAATAACATCCATTGAAGCCCATTGAGGTCAACTGTCACTTTGTAATAATTGAAAATTTTCAAAGTCTATCTTCCTAATTTGAAGTCGCATTTCAACATTTCTCATATATTCGAGTGAGTTTGCATCTAACTTTGTCAGATATCGAATAACATCGATTGAAGCACTTTGAGGTCAACTGTCACTTTGTAATAATTGAAAATTTTCAAAATCTATCTTCCTAATTTGAAGTCGAATTTCAACATTTTTCATATATTTGAGTGAGTTTGCATCTAACTTTGTCAGATATCATCGAATAACATCGATTGAAGCCCATTGAGGTCAACTGTCACTTTGTAATAATTGAAAATTTTCAAAGTCTATCTTCCTAATTTGAAGTCGCATTTCAACATTTCTCATATATTCGAGTGAGTTTGCATCTAACTTTGTCAGATATCATCGAATAACATCCATTGAAACCCATTGAGGTCAACTGTCACTTTGTAATAATTGAAAATTTTCAAAGTCTATCTTCCTAATTTGAAGTCGAATTTCAACATTTCTCATATATTTGAGTGAGTTTGCATCTAACTTTGTCAGATATCATCGAATAACATCGATTGAAGCCCTTTGAGGTCAACTGTCACTTTGTAATAATTGAAAATTTTCAAAGTCTCTCTTCCCAATTTGAAGTCGCATTTCGACATTTCTCATATATTCGAGTGAGTTTGCATCTAACTTTGTCAGATATCGAATAACATCGATTGAAGCCCTTTGAGGTCAACTGTCACTTTGTAATAATTGAAAATTTTCAAAGTCTGTCTTCCTAATTTGAAGTCGCATTTCAACATTTCTCATATATTTGAGTGAGTTCGCATCTAACTTTGTCAGATATCATCGAATAACATCGATTGAAGCCCATTGAGGTCAACTGTCACTTTGTAATAATTGAAAATTTTCAAAGTCTATCTTCCTAATTTGAAGTCGAATTTCAACATTTCTCATATATTTGAGTGAGTTTGCATCTAACTTTTGTCAGATATCATCGAATAACATCCATTGAAGCCCATTGAGGTCAACTGTCACTTTGTAATAATTGAAAATTTTCAAAGTCTATCTTCCTAATTTGAAGTCGCATTTCAACATTTCTCATATATTCGAGTGAGTTTGCATCTAACTTTGTCAGATATCATCGAATAACATCGATTGAAGCCCTTTGAGGTCAACTGTCACTTTGTAATAATTGAAAATTTTCAAAGTCTATCTTCCTAATTTGAAGTCGAATTTCAACATTTCTCATATATTTGAGTGAGTTTACATCTAACTTTGTCAGATATCATGTAATAACATCCATTGAAGCCCTTTGAGGTCAACTGTCACTTTGTAATAATTGAAAATTTTCAAAGTCGATCTTCCTAATTTGAAGACGAATTTTAACATTTCTCATATATTTGAGTGAGTTTGCATCTAACTTTGTCAGATATCATCGAATAACATCGATTGAAGCCCTTTGAGGTCAACTGTCACTTTGTAATAATTGAAAATTTTCAAAGTCTATCTTCCTAATTTGAAGTCGAATTTCAACATTTCTCATATATTTGAGTGAGTTTACATCTAACTTTGTCAGATATCATGTAATAACATCCATTGAAGCCCTTTGAGGTCAACTGTCACTTTGTAATAATTGAAAATTTTCAAAGTCGATCTTCCTAATTTGAAGACGAATTTTAACATTTCTCATATATTTGAGTGAGTTTGCATCTAACTTTGTCAGATATCATCGAATAACATCGATTGAAGCCCATTGAGGTCAACTGTCACTTTGTAATAATTGAAAATTTTCAAAGTCTATCTTCCTAATTTGAAGTCGAATTTCAACATTTCTCATATATTTGAGTGAGTTTGCATCTAACTTTGTCAGATATCATCGAATAACATCCATTGAAGCCCATTGAGGTCAACTGTCACTTTGTAATAAGTGAAAATTTTCAAAGTCTATCTTCCTAATTTGAAGCCGAATTTCAACATTTCTCATATATTTGAGTGAGTTTGCATCTAACTTTGTCAGATATCATCGAATAACATCCATTGAAGCCCATTGAGGTTAACTGTCACTTTGTAATAATTGAAAATTTTCAAAGTCTATCTTCCTAATTTGAAGTCGAATTTCAACATTTCTCATATATTTGAGTGAGTTTGCATCTAGCTTTGTCAGATATCATCGAATAACATCCATTGAAGCCCATTGAGGTCAACTGTCACTTTGTAATAATTGAAAATTTTCAAAGTCTATCTTCCTAATTTGAAGTCGCATTCCAACATTTCTCATATATTTGAGTGAGTTTGCATCTAACTTTGTCAGATATCAACGAATAACATCGATTGAAGCCCATTGAGGTCAACTGTCACTTTGTAATAATTGAAAATTTTCAAAGTCTATCTTCCTAATTTGAAGTCGAATTTCAACATTTCTCATATATTTGTGTGAGTTTGCATCTAACTTTGTCAGATATCATCGAATAACATCCATTGAAGCCCATTGAGGTCAACTGTGACTTTGTAATAATTGAAAATTTTCAAAGTCTATCTCCTAATTTGAAGTCGAATTTCAACATTTCTCATATATTTGAGTGAGTTTGCATCTAACTTTGTCAGATATCATCGAATAACATCCATTGAAGCCCATTGAGGTCAATTGTCACTTTGTAATAATTGAAAATTTTCAAAGTCTATCTTCCTAATTTAAAGTCGAATTTCAACATTTCTCATATATTTGAGTGAGTTTGCATCTAACTTTGTCAGATATCATCGAATAACATCCATTGAAGCCCATTGAGGTCAACTGTCACTTTGTAATAATTGAAAATTTTCAAAATCTATCTCCTAGTTTGAAGTCGAATTTCAACATTTCTCATATATTTGAGTGAGTTTGCATCTAACTTTGTCAGATATCATCGAATAACATCGATTGAAGCCCATTGAGGTCAACTGTCACTTTGAAATAATTGAAAATTTTCAAAGTCTATCTTCCTAATTTGAAGTCGAATTTCAACATTTCTCATATATTTGAGTGAGTTTGCATCTAACTTTCAGATATCATCGAATAACATCCATTGAAGCCCATTGAGGTCAACTGTCACTTTGTAATAATTGAAAATTTTCAAAGTCTATCTTCCTAATTTGAAGTCGCATTTTAACATTTCTCATATATTCGAGTGAGTTTGCATCTAACTTTGTCAGATATCATCGAATAACATCCATTGAAGCCCATTGAGGTCAACTGTCACTTTGTAATAATTGAAAATTTTCAAAGTCTATCTTCCTAATTTGAAGTCGCATTTCAACATTTCTCATATATTTGAGTGAGTTTGCATCTAACTTTGTCAGATATCATCGAATAACATCGATTGAAGCCCATTGAGGTCAACTGTCACTTTGTAATAATTGAAAATTTTCAAAGTCTATCTTCCTAATTTGAAGTAGCATTTCAACATTTCTCATATATTCGAGTGAGTTTGCATCTAACTTAGTCAGATATCATCGAATAACATCCATTGAAGCCTATTGAGGTCAACTGTCACTTTGTAATAATTGAAAATTTTCAAAGTCTATCTTCCTAATTTGAAGTCGAATTTCAACATTTCTCATATATTTGAGTGAGTTTGCATCTAACTTTGTCAGATATCATCGAATAACATCCATTGAAGCCCATTGAGGTCAACTGTCACTTTGTAATAATTGAAAATTTTCAAAGTCTATCTTCCTAATTTGAAGTCGCATTTCAACATTTCTCATATATTTGAGGGAGTTTGCATCTAACTTTGTCAGATATCATCGAATAACATCCATTGAAACCCATTGAGGTCAACTGTCACTTTGTAATAATTGAAAACTTTCAAAGTCTATCTTCCTAATTTGAAGTCGCATTTCAACATTTCTCATATATTCGAGTGAGTTTGCATCTAACTTTGTCAGATATCATCGAATAACATCCATTGAAACCCATTGAGGTCAACTGTCACTTTGTAATAATTGAAAATTTTCAAAGTCTATCTTCCTAATTTGAAGCCGAATTTCAACATTTCTCATATATTTGAGTGAGTTTGCATCTAACTTTGTCAGATATCATCGAATAACATCCATTGAAACCCATTGAGGTCAACTGTCACTTTGTAATAATTGAAAATTTTCAAAGTCTATCTTCCTAATTTGAAGTCGAATTTCAACATTTCTCATATATTCGAGTGAGTTTGCATCTAACTTTGTCAGATATCATCGAATAACATCCATTGAAGCCCATTGGGGTCAACTGTCACTTTGTAATAATTGAAAATTTTCAAAGTCTATCTTCCTAATTTGAAGTCGAATTTCAACATTTCTCATATATTTGAGTGAGTTTGCATCTAACTTTGTCAGATATCATCGAATAACATCCATTGAAGCCCATTGAGGTCAACTGTCACTTTGTAATAATTGAAAATTTTCAAAGTCTATCTTCCTAATTTGAAGTCGCATTTCAACATTTCTCATATATTTGAGGGAGTTTGCATCTAACTTTGTCAGATATCATCGAATAACATCCATTGAAACCCATTGAGGTCAACTGTCACTTTGTAATAATTGAAAATTTTCAAAGTCTATCTTCCTAATTTGAAGTCGAATTTCAACATTTTTCATATATTTGAGTGAGTTTGCATCTAACTTTGTCAGATATCATCGAATAACATCGATTGAAGCCCATTGAGGTCAACTGTCACTTTGTAATAATTGAAAATTTTCAAAATCTATCTTCCTAATTTGAAGTCGAATTTCAACATTTCTCATATATTTGAGTGAGTTTGCATCTAACTTTGTCAGATATCATCGAATAACATCCATTGAAGCCCATTGAGGTCAACTGTCACTTTGTAATAATTGAAAATTTTCAAAGTCTATCTTCCTAATTTGAAGTCGAATTTCAACATTTCTCATATATTTGAGTGAGTTTGCATCTAACTTTGTCAGATATCATCGAATAACATCCATTGAAGCCCATTGAGGTCAACTGTCACTTTGTAATAATTGAAAATTTTCAAAGTCTATCTTCCTAATTTGAAGTCGAATTTCAACATTTCTCATATATTTGAGTGAGTTTGCATCTAACTTTGTCAGATATCATCGAATAACATCCATTGAAGCCCATTGAGGTCAACTGTCACTTTGTAATAATTGAAAATTTTCAAAGTCTATCTTCCTAATTTAAAGTCGAATTTCAACATTTCTCATATATTTGAGTGAGTTTGCATCTAACTTTGTCAGATATCATCGAATAACATCCATTGAAGCCCATTGAGGTCAACTGTCACTTTGTAATAATTGAATATTTTCAAAGTCTATCTCCTAATTTGAAGTCGAATTTCAACATTTCTCATATATTTGAGTGAGATTGCATCTAACTTTGTCAGATATCATCGAATAACATCCATTGAAGCCCATTGAGGTCAATTGTCACTTTGTAATAATTGAAAATTTTCAAAGTCTATCTTCCTAATTTAAAGTCGAATTTCAACATTTCTCATATATTTGAGTGTGTTTGCATCTAACTTTGTCGGATATCATCGAATAACATCCATTGAAGCCCATTGAGGTCAACTGTCACTTTGTAATAATTGAAAATTTTCAAAGTCTATCTCCTAATTTGAAGTCGAATTTCAACATTTCTCATATATTTGAGTGAGTTTGCATCTAACTTTGTCAGATATCATCGAATAACATCGATTGAAGCCCTTTGAGGTCAACTGTCACTTTGTAATAATTGAAAATTTTCAAAGTCTATCTTCCTAATTTGTAGTCGCATTTCAACATTTCTCATATATTCGAGTGAGTTTGCATCTAACTTTGTCAGATATCATCGAATAACATCCATTGAAGCCCATTGAGGTCAACTGTCACTTTTTAATAATTGAAAATTTTCAAAGTCTATCTTCCTAATTTGAAGTCGCATTTCAACATTTCTCATATATTCGAGTGAGTTTGCATCTAACTTTGTCAGATATCATCGAATAACATCCATTGAAGCCCATTGAGGTCAACTGTCACTTTGTAATAATTGAAAATTTTCAAAGTCTATCTTCCTAATTTGAAGTCGCATTTCAACATTTCTCATATATTTGAGTGAGTTTGCATCTAACTTTGTCAGATATCATCGAATAACATCGATTGAAGCCCATTGAGGTCAACTGTCACTTTGTAATAATTGAAAATTTTCAAAGTCTATCTTCCTAATTTGAAGTAGCATTTCAACATTTCTCATATATTCGAGTGAGTTTGCATCTAACTTAGTCAGATATCATCGAATAACATCCATTGAAGCCTATTGAGGTCAACTGTCACTTTGTAATAATTGAAAATTTTCAAAGTCTATCTTCCTAATTTGAAGTCGCATTTCAACATTTTTCATATATTTGAGTGAGTTTGCATCTAACTTTGTCAGATATCATCGAATAACATCGATTGAAGTCCATTGAGGTCAACTGTCACTTTGTAATAATTGAAAATTTTCAAAGTCTATCTTCCTAATTTGAAGTCGCATTTCAACATTTGTCATATATTCGAGTGAGTTTGCATCTAACTTTGTCAGATATCATCTAATAACATCCATTGAAGCCCATTGAGGTTAACTGTCACTTTGTAATAATTGAAAATTTTCAAAGTCTATCTTCCTAATTTGAAGTCGCATTTCAACATTTTTCATATATTTGAGTGAGTTTGCATCTAACTTTGTCAGATATCATCGAATAACATCGATTGAAGTCCATTGAGGTCAACTGTCACTTTGTAATAATTGAAAATTTTCAAAGTCTATCTTCCTAATTTGAAGTCGCATTTCAACATTTGTCATATATTCGAGTGAGTTTGCATCTAACTTTGTCAGATATCATCGAATAACATCCATTGAAGCCCATTGAGGTCAACTGTCACTTTGTAATAATTGAAAATTTTCAAAGTCTATCTTCCTAATTTAAAGTCGCATTTCAACATTTCTCATATATTAGAGTGAGTTTGCATCTAACTTTGTCAGATATCATCGAATAACATCCATTGAAGCCCATTGAGGTCAACTGTCACTTTGTAATAATTGAAAATTTTCAAAGTCTATCTTCCTAATTTGAAGTCGCATTTCAACATTTCTCATATATTCGAGTGAGTTTGCATCTAACTTTGTCAGATATCATCGAATAACATCCATTGAAGCCCATTGAGGTCAACTGTCACTTTGTAATAATTGAAAATTTTCAAAGTCTATCTTCCTAATTTGAAGTCGCATTTCAACATTTCTCATATATTTGAGTGAGTTTGCATCTAACTTTGTCAGATATCATCGAATAACATCCATTGAAGCCCATTGAGGTCAACTGTCACTTTGTAATAATTCAAAATTTTCAAAGTCTATCTCCTAATTTGAAGTCGAATTTCAACATTTCTCATATATTCGAGTGAGTTTGCATCTAACTTTGTCAGATATCATCGAATAACATCCATTGAAGCCCATTGAGGTCAACTGTCACTTTGTAATAATTGAAAATTTTCAAAGTCTATCTTCCTAATTTGAAGTCGCATTTCAACATTTCTCATATATTTGAGTGAGTTTGCATCTAACTTTGTCAGATATCATCGAATAACATCGATTGAAGCCCTTTGAGGTCAACTGTCACTTTGTAATAATTGAAAATTTTCAAAGTCTATCTTCCTAATTTGAAGTCGCATTTCAACATTTCTCATATATTCGAGTGAGTTTGCATCTAACTTTGTCAGATATCATCGAATAACATCCATTGAAGCCCATTGAGGTCAACTGTCACTTTGTAATAATTGAAAATTTTCAAAGTCTATCTTCCTAATTTGAAGTCGCATTTCAACATTTCTCATATATTTGAGTGAGTTTGCATCTAACTTTGTCAGATATCATCGAATAACATCGATTGAAGTCCATTGAGGTCAACTGTCACTTTGTAATAATTGAAAATTTTCAAAGTCTATCTTCCTAATTTGAAGTCGCATTTCAACATTTGTCATATATTCGAGTGAGTTTGCATCTAACTTTGTCAGATATCATCTAATAACATCCATTGAAGCCCATTGAGGTTAACTGTCACTTTGTAATAATTGAAAATTTTCAAAGTCTATCTTCCTAATTTGAAGTCGCATTTCAACATTTTTCATATATTTGAGTGAGTTTGCATCTAACTTTGTCAGATATCATCGAATAACATCGATTGAAGCCCTTTGAGGTCAACTGTCACTTTGTAATAATTGAAAATTTTCAAAGTCTATCTTCCTAATTTGAAGTCGCATTTCAACATTTCTCATATATTCGAGTGAGTTTGCATCTAACTTTGTCAGATATCATCGAATAACATCCATTGAAGCCCATTGAGGTCAACTGTCACTTTGTAATAATTGAAAATTTTCAAAGTCTATCTTCCTAATTTGAAGTCGCATTTCAACATTTCTCATATATTTGAGTGAGTTTGCATCTAACTTTGTCAGATATCATCGAATAACATCGATTGAAGTCCATTGAGGTCAACTGTCACTTTGTAATAATTGAAAATTTTCAAAGTCTATCTTCCTAATTTGAAGTCGCATTTCAACATTTGTCATATATTCGAGTGAGTTTGCATCTAACTTTGTCAGATATCATCTAATAACATCCATTGAAGCCCATTGAGGTTAACTGTCACTTTGTAATAATTGAAAATTTTCAAAGTCTATCTTCCTAATTTGAAGTCGCATTTCAACATTTTTCATATATTTGAGTGAGTTTGCATCTAACTTTTTCAGATATCATCGAATAACATCGATTGAAGTCCATTGAGGTCAACTGTCACTTTGTAATAATTGAAAATTTTCAAAGTCTATCTTCCTAATTTGAAGTCGCATTTCAACATTTGTCATATATTCGAGTGAGTTTGCATCTAACTTTGTCAGATATCATCGAATAACATCCATTGAAGCCCATTGAGGTCAACTGTCACTTTGTAATAACTGAAAATTTTCAAAGTCTATCTTCCTAATTTGAAGTCGCATTTCAACATTTCTCATATATTTGAGTGAGTTTGCATCTAACTTTGTCAGATATCATCGAATAACATCGATTGAAGCCCATTGAGGTCAACTGTCACTTTGTAATAATTGAAAATTTTCAAAGTCTATCTTCCTAATTTGAAGTCGCATTTCAACATTTTTCATATATTTGAGTGAGTTTGCATCTAACTTTGTCAGATATCATCGAATAACATCCATTGAAGCCCATTGAGGTCAATTGTCACTTTGTAATAATTGAAAATTTTCAAAGTCTATCTTCCTAATTTAAAGTCGAATTTCAACATTTCTCATATATTTGAGTGTGTTTGCATCTAACTTTGTCGGATATCATCGAATAACATCCATTGAAGCCCATTGAGGTCAACTGTCACTTTGTAATAATTGAAAATTTTCAAAGTCTATCTCCTAATTTGAAGTCGAATTTCAACATTTCTCATATATTTGAGTGAGTTTGCATCTAACTTTGTCAGATATCATCGAATAACATCGATTGAAGCCCTTTGAGGTCAACTGTCACTTTGTAATAATTGAAAATTTTCAAAGTCTATCTTCCTAATTTGTAGTCGCATTTCAACATTTCTCATATATTCGAGTGAGTTTGCATCTAACTTTGTCAGATATCATCGAATAACATCCATTGAAGCCCATTGAGGTCAACTGTCACTTTGTAATAATTGAAAATTTTCAAAGTCTATCTTCCTAATTTGAAGTCGCATTTCAACATTTCTCATATATTCGAGTGAGTTTGCATCTAACTTTGTCAGATATCATCGAATAACATCCATTGAAGCCCATTGAGGTCAACTGTCACTTTGTAATAATTGAAAATTTTCAAAGTCTATCTTCCTAATTTAAAGTCGCATTTCAACATTTCTCATATATTTGAGTGAGTTTGCATCTAACTTTGTCAGATATCATCGAATAACATCGATTGAAGCCCATTGAGGTCAACTGTCACTTTGTAATAATTGAAAATTTTCAAAGTCTATCTTCCTAATTTGAAGTCGCATTTCAACATTTTTCATATATTTGAGTGAGTTTGCATCTAACTTTGTCAGATATCATCGAATAACATCGATTGAAGTCCATTGAGGTCAACTGTCACTTTGTAATAATTGAAAATTTTCAAAGTCTATCTTCCTAATTTGAAGTCGCATTTCAACATTTGTCATATATTCGAGTGAGTTTGCATCTAACTTTGTCAGATATCATCTAATAACATCCATTGAAGCCCATTGAGGTTAACTGTCACTTTGTAATAATTGAAAATTTTCAAAGTCTATCTTCCTAATTTGAAGTCGCATTTCAACATTTTTCATATATTTGAGTGAGTTTGCATCTAACTTTGTCAGATATCATCGAATAACATCGATTGAAGTCCATTGAGGTCAACTGTCACTTTGTAATAATTGAAAATTTTCAAAGTCTATCTTCCTAATTTGAAGTCGCATTTCAACATTTGTCATATATTCGAGTGAGTTTGCATCTAACTTTGTCAGATATCATCGAATAACATCCATTGAAGCCCATTGAGGTCAACTGTCACTTTGTAATAATTGAAAATTTTCAAAGTCTATCTTCCTAATTTAAAGTCGCATTTCAACATTTCTCTTATATTTGAGTGAGTTTGCATCTAACTTTGTCAGATATCATCGAATAACATCCATTGAAGCCCATTGAGGTCAACTGTCACTTTGTAATAATTGAAAATTTTCAAAGTCTATCTTCCTAATTTGAAGTCGCATTTCAACATTTCTCATATATTTGAGTGAGTTTGCATCTAACTCTGTCAGATATCATCGAATAACATCGATTGAAGCCCATTGAGGTCAACTGTCACTTTGTAATAATTGAAAATTTTCAAAGTCTATCTTCCTAATTTGAAGTCGAATTTCAACATTTTTCATATATTTGAGTGAGTTTGCATCTAACTTTGTCAGATATCATCGAATAACATCGATTGAAGCCCATTGAGGTCAACTGTCACTTTGTAATAATTGAAAATTTTCAAAGTCTATCTTCCTAATTTGAAGTCGCATTTCAACATTTCTCATATATTCGAGTGAGTTTGCTTCTAACTTTGTCAGATATCATCGAATAACATCCTTTGAAACCCATTGAGGTCAACTGTCACTTTGTAATAATTGAAAATTTTCAAAGTCTATCTTCCTAATTTGAAGTCGAATTTCAACATTTCTCATATATTTGAGTGAGTTTGCATCTAACTTTGTCAGATATCATCGAATAACATCCATTGAAACCCATTGAGGTCAACTGTCACTTTGTAATAATTGAAAATTTTCAAAGTCTATCTTCCTAATTTGAAGTCGAATTTCAACATTTCTCATATATTCGAGTGAGTTTGCATCTAACTTTGTCAGATATCATCGAATAACATCCATTGAAGCCCATTGGGGTCAACTGTCACTTTGTAATAATTGAAAATTTTCAAAGTCTATCTTCCTAATTTGAAGTCGAATTTCAACATTTCTCATATATTTGAGTGAGTTTGCATCTAACTTTGTCAGATATCATCGAATAACATCCATTGAAGCCCATTGAGGTCAACTGTCACTTTGTAATAATTGAAAATTTTCAAAGTCTATCTTCCTAATTTGAAGTCGCATTTCAACATTTCTCATATATTTGAGGGAGTTTGCATCTAACTTTGTCAGATATCATCGAATAACATCCATTGAAACCCATTGAGGTCAACTGTCACTTTGTAATAATTGAAAATTTTCAAAGTCTATCTTCCTAATTTGAAGTCGAATTTCAACATTTTTCATATATTTGAGTGAGTTTGCATCTAACTTTGTCAGATATCATCGAATAACATCGATTGAAGCCCATTGAGGTCAACTGCTTTGTAATAATTGAAAATTTTCAAAGTCTATCTTCCTAAATTGAAGTCGCATTTCAACATTTCTCATATATTCGAGTGAGTTTGCATCTAACTTTGTCAGATACCATCGAATAACATCCATTGAGCCCATTGAGGTCAACCGTCACTTTGTAATAATTGAAAATTTTCAAAGTCTATCTTCCTAATTTGAAGTCGAATTTCAACATTTCTCATATATTGAGTGAGTTTGCATCTAACTTTGTCAGATATCATCGAATAACATCCATTGAAGCCCATTGAGGTCAACTGTCACTTTGTAATATTTGAAAATTTTCAAAGTCTATCTTCCTAATTTGAAGTCGAATTTCAACATTTCTCATATATTTGAGTGAGTTTGCATCTATATTTGTCAGATATCATCGAATAACATCCTTTGAAGCCCATTGAGGTCAACTGTCACTTTGTAATAATTGAAAATTTTCAAAGTCTATCTTCCTAATTTGAAGTCGCATTTCAACAATTCTCTTATATTTGAGTGAGTTTGTATCTAACTTTGTCAGATATCATCGAATAACATCCATTGAAGCCATTGAGGTCAACTGTCACTTTGTAATAATTGAAAATTTTCAAAGTCTATCTTCCTAATTTGAAGTCGCATTTCAACATTTCTCATATATTCGAGTGAGTTTGCATCTAACTTTGTCATATATCATCGAATAACATCCATTGAAGCCCATTGAGGTCAATTGTCACTTTGTAATAATTGAAAATTTTCAAAGTCTATCTTCCTAATTTGAAGTCGCATTTCAACATTTCTCATATATTTGAGTGAGTTTGCATCTAACTTTGTCAGATATCATCGAATAACATCGATTGAAGCCCTTTGAGGTCAACTGTCACTTTGTAATAATTGAAAATTTTCAAAGTCTATCTTCCTAAATTGAAGTCGCATTTCAACATTTCTCATATATTCGAGTGAGTTTGCATCTAACTTTATCAGATATCATCGAATAACATCCATTGAAGCCCATTGAGGTCAACTGTCACTTTGTAATAATTGAAAATTTTCAAAGTCTATCTTCCTAATTTGAAGTCGCATTTCAACATTTCTCATATATTCGAGTGAGTTTGCATCTAACTTTGTCAGATATCATCGAATAACATCCTTTGAAGCCCATTGAGGTCAACTGTCACTTTGTAATAAATGAAAATTTTCAAAGTCTATCTTCCTAATTTGAAGTCGCATTTCAACATTTCTCATACATTTGAGTGAGTTTGCATCTAACTTTGTCAGATATCATCGAATAACATCGATTGAAGCCCATTGAGGTCAACTGTCACTTTGTAATAATTGAAAATTTTCAGTCTATCTTCCTAATTTGAAGTCGAATTTCAACATTTCTCAAATATTTGAGTGAGTTTGCATCTAACTTTGTCAGATATCATCGAATAACATCCATTGAAGCCCATTGAGGTCAACTGTCACTTTGTAATATTTGAAAATTTTCAAAGTCTATCTTCCTAATTTGAAGTCGCATTTCAACATTTCTCATACATTTGAGTGAGTTTGCATCTAACTTTGTCAGATATCATCGAATAACATCGATTGAAGCCCATTGAGGTCAACTGTCACTTTGTAATAATTGAAAATTTTCAAAGTCTATCTTCCTAATTTGAAGTCGCATTTCAACATTTCTCATATATTTGAGTGAGTTTGCATCTAACTTTGTCAGATATCATCGAATAACATCCTTTGAAGCCCATTGAGGTCAACTGTCACTTTGTAATAATTGAAAATTTTCAAAGTCTATCTTCCTAATTTGAAGTCGCATTTCAACATTTCTCATATATTCGAGTGAGTTTGCATCTAACTTTGTCAGATATCATCGAATAACATCGATTGGAGCCCATTGAGGTCAACTGTCACTTTGTAATAATTGAAAATTTTCAAAGTCTATCTTCCTAATTTGAAGTCGCATTTCAACATTTCTCTTATATTTGAGTGAGTTTGCATCTAACTTTGCCAGATATCATCGAATAACATCGATTGAAGCCCTTTGAGGTCAACTGTCACTTTGTAATAATTGAAAATTTTCAAAGTCTATCTTCCTAATTTGAAGTCGAATTTCAACATTTCTCATATATTTGAGTGAGTTTGCATCTAACTTTGTCAGATATCATCGAATAACATCCATTGAAGCCCATTGAGGTCAACTGTCACTTTGTAATAATTGAAAATTTTCAAAGTCTATCTTCCTAAATTGAAGTCGCATTTCAACATTTCTCATATATTCGAGTGAGTTTGCATCTAACTTTGTCAGATATCATCGAATAACATCCTTTGAAGCCCATTGAGGTCAACTGTCACTTTGTAATAATTGAAAATTTTCAAAGTCTATCTTCCTAATTTGAAGTCGAATTTCAACATTTCTCATATATTTGAGTGAGTTTGCATCTAACTTTGTCAGATATCATCGAATAACATCCATTGAAGCCCATTGAGGTCAACTGTCACTTTGTAATAATTGAAAATTTTCAAAGTCTATCTTCCTAATTTGAAGTCGCATTTCAACATTTCTCATATATTTGAGTGAGTTTGCATCTAACTTTGTCAGATATCATCGAATAACATCGATTGAAGCCCTTTGAGGTCAACTGTCACTTTGTAATAATTGAAAATTTTCAAAGTCTATCTTCCTAAATTGAAGTCGCATTTCAACATTTCTCATATATTCGAGTGAGTTTGCATCTAACTTTATCAGATATCATCGAATAACATCCATTGAAGCCCATTGAGGTCAACTGTCACTTTGTAATAATTGAAATTTTCAAAGTCTATCTTCCTAATTTGAAGTCGCATTTCAACATTTCTCATATATTCGAGTGAGTTTGCATCTAACTTTGTCAGATATCATCGAATAACATCCTTTGAAGCCCATTGAGGTCAACTGTCACTTTGTAATAAATGAAAATTTTCAAAGTCTATCTTCCTAATTTGAAGTCGCATTTCAACATTTCTCATACATTTGAGTGAGTTTGCATCTAACTTTGTCAGATATCATCGAATAACATCGATTGAAGCCCATTGAGGTCAACTGTCACTTTGTAATAATTGAAAATTTTCAGTCTATCTTCCTAATTTGAAGTCGAATTTCAACATTTCTCAAATATTTGAGTGAGTTTGCATCTAACTTTGTCAGATATCATCGAATAACATCCATTGAAGCCCATTGAGGTCAACTGTCACTTTGTAATATTTGAAAATTTTCAAAGTCTATCTTCCTAATTTGAAGTCGCATTTCAACATTTCTCATACATTTGAGTGAGTTTGCATCTAACTTTGTCAGATATCATCGAATAACATCGATTGAAGCCCATTGAGGTCAACTGTCACTTTGTAATAATTGAAAATTTTCAAAGTCTATCTTCCTAATTTGAAGTCGCATTTCAACATTTCTCATATATTTGAGTGAGTTTGCATCTAACTTTGTCAGATATCATCGAATAACATCTTTGAAGCCCATTGAGGTCAACTGTCACTTTGTAATAATTGAAAATTTTCAAAGTCTATCTTCCTAATTTGAAGTCGCATTTCAACATTTCTCATATATTCGAGTGAGTTTGCATCTAACTTTGTCAGATATCATCGAATAACATCGATTGGAGCCCATTGAGGTCAACTGTCACTTTGTAATAATTGAAAATTTTCAAGTCTATCTTCCTAATTTGAAGTCGCATTTCAACATTTCTCTTATATTTGAGTGAGTTTGCATCTAACTTTGCCAGATATCATCGAATAACATCGATTGAAGCCCTTTGAGGTCAACTGTCACTTTGTAATAATGAAAATTTTCAAAGTCTATCTTCCTAATTTGAAGTCGAATTTCAACATTTCTCATATATTTGAGTGAGTTTGCATCTAACTTTGTCAGATATTCATATCGAATAACATCCATTGAAGCCCATTGAGGTCAACTGTCACTTTGTAATAATTGAAAATTTTCAAAGTCTATCTTCCTAAATTGAAGTCGCATTTCAACATTTCTCATATATTCGAGTGAGTTTGCATCTAACTTTGTCAGATATCATCGAATAACATCCTTTGAAGCCCATTGAGGTCAACTGTCACTTTGTAATAATTGAAAATTTTCAAAGTCTATCTTCCTAATTTGAAGTCGAATTTCAACATTTCTCATATATTTGAGTGAGTTTGCATCTAACTTTGTCAGATATCATCGAATAACATCCTTTGAAGCCCATTGAGGTCAACTGTCACTTTGTAATAATTGAAAATTTTCAAAGTCTATCTTCCTAATTTGAAGTCGCATTTCAACATTTCTCTTATATTTGAGTGAGTTTGCATCTAACTTTGTCAGATATCATCGAATAACATCGATTGAAGCCCTTTGAGGTCAACTGTCACTTTGTAATAATTGAAAATTTTCAAAGTCTATCTTCCTAATTTGAAGTCGCATTTCAACATTTCTCATATATTTGAGTGAGTTTGCATCTAACTTTGTCAGATATCATCGAATAACATCCATTGAAGCCCATTGAGGTCAACTGTCACTTTGTAATAATTGAAAATTTTCAAAGTCTATCTTCCTAAATTGAAGTCGCATTTCAACATTTCTCATATATTCGAGTGAGTTTGCATCTAACTTTGTCAGATATCATCGAATAACATCGATTGGAGCCCATTGAGGTCAACTGTCACTTTGTAATAATTGAAAATTTTCAAAGTCTATCTTCCTAATTTGAAGTCGCATTTCAACATTTCTCTTATATTTGAGTGAGTTTGCATCTAACTTTGCCAGATATCATCGAATAACATCGATTGAAGCCCATTGAGGTCAACTGTCACTTTGTAATAATTGAAAATTTTCAAAGTCTATCTTCCTAATTTGAAGTCGAATTTCAACATTTCTCATATATTTGAGTGAGTTTGCATCTAACTTTGTCAGATATCATCGAATAACATCCATTGAAGCCCATTGAGGTCAACTGTCACTTTGTAATAATTGAAAATTTTCAAAGTCTATCTTCCTAATTTGAAGTCGCATTTCAACATTTCTCTTATATTTGAGTGAGTTTGCATCTAACTTTGTCAGATATCATCGAATAACATCGATTGAAGCCCTTTGAGGTCAAGTGTCACTTTGTAATAATTGAAAATTTTCAAAGTCTATCTTCCTAATTTGAAGTCGAATTTCAACATTTCTCATATATTTGAGTGAGTTTGCATCTAACTTTGTCAGATATCATCGAATAACATCCTTTGAAGCCCATTGAGGTCAACTGTCACTTTGTAATAATTGAAAATTTTCAAAGTCTATCTTCCTAATTTGAAGTCGCATTTCAACATTTCTCTTATATTTGAGTGAGTTTGCATCTAACTTTGTCAGATATCATCGAATAACATCCTTTGAAGCCCATTGAGGTCAACTGTCACTTTGTAATAATTGAAAATTTTCAAAGTCTATCTTCCTAATTTGAAGTCGCATTTCAACATTTCTCATATATTCGAGTGAGTTTGCATCTAACTTTGTCAGATATCATCGAATAACATCGATTGGAGCCCATTGAGGTCAACTGTCACTTTGTAATAATTGAAAATTTTCAAAGTCTATCTTCCTAATTTGAAGTCGCATTTCAACATTTCTCTTATATTTGAGTGAGTTTGCATCTAACTTTGCCAGATATCATCGAATAACATCGATTGAAGCCCTTTGAGGTCAACTGTCACTTTGTAATAATTGAAAATTTTCAAAGTCTATCTTCCTAATTTGAAGTCGAATTTCAACATTTCTCATATATTTGAGTGAGTTTGCATCTAACTTTGTCAGATATCATCGAATAACATCCATTGAAGCCCATTGAGGTCAACTGTCACTTTGTAATAATTGAAAATTTTCAAAGTCTATCTTCCTAAATTGAAGTCGCATTTCAACATTTCTCATATATTCGAGTGAGTTTGCATCTAACTTTGTCAGATATCATCGAATAACATCCTTTGAAGCCCATTGAGGTCAACTGTCACTTTGTAATAATTGAAAATTTTCAAAGTCTATCTTCCTAATTTGAAGTCGAATTTCAACATTTCTCATATATTTGAGTGAGTTTGCATCTAACTTTGTCAGATATCATCGAATAACATCCATTGAAGCCCATTGAGGTCAACTGTCACTTTGTAATAATTGAAAATTTTCAAAGTCTATCTTCCTAATTTGAAGTCGCATTTCAACATTTCTCTTATATTTGAGTGAGTTTGCATCTAACTTTGTCAGATATCATCGAATAACATCGATTGAAGCCCTTTGAGGTCAACTGTCACTTTGTAATAATTGAAAATTTTCAAAGTCTATCTTCCTAATTTGAAGTCGCATTTCAACATTTCTCATATATTTGAGTGAGTTTGCATCTAACTTTGTCAGATATCATCGAATAACATCCATTGAAGCCCATTGAGGTCAACTGTCACTTTGTAATAATTGAAAATTTTCAAAGTCTATCTTCCTAAATTGAAGTCGCATTTCAACATTTCTCATATATTCGAGTGAGTTTGCATCTAACTTTGTCAGATATCATCGAATAACATCGATTGGAGCCCATTGAGGTCAACTGTCACTTTGTAATAATTGAAAATTTTCAAAGTCTATCTTCCTAATTTGAAGTCGCATTTCAACATTTCTCTTATATTTGAGTGAGTTTGCATCTAACTTTGCCAGATATCATCGAATAACATCGATTGAAGCCCTTTGAGGTCAACTGTCACTTTGTAATAATTGAAAATTTTCAAAGTCTATCTTCCTAATTTGAAGTCGAATTTCAACATTTCTCATATATTTGAGTGAGTTTGCATCTAACTTTGTCAGATATCATCGAATAACATCCATTGAAGCCCATTGAGGTCAACTGTCACTTTGTAATAATTGAAAATTTTCAAAGTCTATCTTCCTAAATTGAAGTCGCATTTCAACATTTCTCATATATTCGAGTGAGTTTGCATCTAACTTTGTCAGATATCATCGAATAACATCCTTTGAAGCCCATTGAGGTCAACTGTCACTTTGTAATAATTGAAAATTTTCAAAGTCTATCTTCCTAATTTGAAGTCGAATTTCAACATTTCTCATATATTTGAGTGAGTTTGCATCTAACTTTGTCAGATATCATCGAATAACATCCATTGAAGCCCATTGAGGTCAACTGTCACTTTGTAATAATTGAAAATTTTCAAAGTCTATCTTCCTAATTTGAAGTCGCATTTCAACATTTCTCTTATATTTGAGTGAGTTTGCATCTAACTTTGTCAGATATCATCGAATAACATCGATTGAAGCCATTTGAGGTCAAGTGTCACTTTGTAATAATTGAAAATTTTCAAAGTCTATCTTCCTAATTTGAAGTCGAATTTCAACATTTCTCATATATTTGAGTGAGTTTGCATCTAACTTTGTCAGATATCATCGAATAACATCCTTTGAAGCCCATTGAGGTCAACTGTCACTTTGTAATAATTGAAAATTTTCAAAGTCTATCTTCCTAATTTGAAGTCGCATTTCAACATTTCTCATATATTCGAGTGAGTTTGCATCTAACTTTGTCAGATATCATCGAATAACATCCATTGAAGCCCATTGAGGTCAACTGCCACTTTCTAATAATTGAAAATTTTCAAAGTCTATCTTCCTAATTTGAAGTCGCATTTCAATATTTCTCATATATTTGAGTGAGTTTGCATCTAACTTTGTCAGATATCATCGAATAACATCCTTTGAAGCCCATTGAGGTCAACTGTCACTTTGTAATAATTGAAAATTTTCAAAGTCTATCTTCCTAATTTGAAGTCGCATTTCAACATTTCTCATATATTCGAGTGAGTTTGCATCTAACTTTGTCAGATATCATCGAATAACATCCTTTGAAGCCCATTGAGGTCAACTGTCACTTTGTAATAATTGAAAATTTTCAAAGTCTATCTTCCTAATTTGAAGTCGCATTTCAACATTTCTCATATATTCGAGTGAGTTTGCATCTAACTTTGTCAGATATCATCGAATAACATCCTTTGAAGCCCATTGAGGTCAACTGTCACTTTGTAATAATTGAAAATTTTCAAAGTCTATCTTCCTAATTTGAAGTCGCATTTCAACATTTCTCATATATTTGAGTGAGTTTGCATCTAACTTTGTCAGATATCATCTAATAACATCGATTGAAGCCCATTGAGGTCAACTGTCACTTTGTAATAATTGAAAATTTTCAAAGTCTATCTTCCTAATTTGAAGTCGAATTTCAACATTTCTCATATATTTGAGTGAGTTTGCATCTAACTTTGTCAGATATCATCGAATAACATCGATTGAAGCCCTTTGAGGTCAACTGTCACTTTGTAATAATTGAAAATTTTCAAAGTCTATCTTCCTAATTTGAAGTCGCATTTCAACATTTCTCAAATATTTGAGTGAGTTTGCATCTAACTTTGTCAGATATCATCGAATAACATCCATTGAAGCCCATTGAGGTCAACTGTCACTTTGTAATATTTGAAAATTTTCAAAGTCTATCTTCCTAATTTGAAGTCGAATTTCAACATTTCTCATATATTCGAGTGAGTTTGCATCTAACTTTGTCAGATATCATCGAATAACATCGATTGAAGCCCTTTGAGGTCAACTGTCACTTTGTAATAATTGAAAATTTTCAAAGTCTATCTTCCTAATTTGAAGTCGCATTTCAACATTTCTCAAATATTTGAGTGAGTTTGCATCTAACTTTGTCAGATATCATCGAATAACATCCATTGAAGCCCATTGAGGTCAACTGTCACTTTGTAATATTTGAAAATTTTCAAAGTCTATCTTCCTAATTTGAAGTCGAATTTCAACATTTCTCATATATTTGAGTGAGTTTGCATCTATATTTGTCAGATATCATCGAATAACATCCATTGAAGCCCATTGAGGTCAACTGTCACTTTGTAATAATTGAAAATTTTCAAAGTCTATCTTCCTAATTTGAAGTCGCATTTCAACATTTTTCTTATATTTGAGTGAGTTTGCATCTAACTTTGTCAGATATCATCGAATAACATCCTTTGAAGCCCATTGAGGTCAACTGCCACTTTCTAATAATTGAAAATTTTCAAAGTCTATCTTCCTAATTTGAAGTCGCATTTCAAAATTTCTCATATATTTGAGTGAGTTTGCATCTAACTTTGTCAGATATCATCGAATAACATCCTTTGAAGCCCATTGAGGTCAACTGTCACTTTGTAATAATTGAAAAGTTTCAAAGTCTATCTTCCTAATTTGAAGTCGCATTTCAACATTTCTCATATATTCGAGTGAGTTTGCATCTAACTTTGTCAGATATCATCGAATAACATCCATTGAAGCCCATTGCGGTCAACTGCCACTTTCTAATAATTGAAAATTTTCAAAGTCTATCTTCCTAATTTGAAGTCGCATTTCAATATTTCTCATATATTTGAGTGAGTTTGCATCTAACTTTGTCAGATATCATCGAATAACATCCTTTGAAGCCCATTGAGGTCAACTGTCACTTTGTAATAATTGAAAAGTTTCAAAGTCTATCTTCCTAATTTGAAGTCGCATTTCAACATTTCTCATATATTCGAGTGAGTTTGCATCTAACTTTGTCAGATATCATCGAATAACATCCTTTGAAGCCCATTGAGGTCAACTGTCACTTTGTAATAATTGAAAATTTTCAAAGTCTATCTTCCTAATTTGAAGTCGCATTTCAACATTTCTCATATATTCGAGAGAGTTTGCATCTAACTTTGTCAGATATCATCGAATAACATCCTTTGAAGACCATTGAGGTCAACTGTCACTTTGTAATAATTGAAAATTTTCAAAGTCTATCTTCCTAATTTGAAGTCGCATTTCAACATTTCTCATATATTTGAGTGAGTTTGCATCTAACTTTGTCAGATATCATCGAATAACATCGATTGAAGCCCATTGAGGTCAACTGTCACTTTGTAATAATTGAAAATTTTCAAAGTCTATCTTCCTAATTTGAAGTCGATTTTCAACATTTCTCATATATTTGAGTGAGTTTGCATCTAACTTTGTCAGATATCATCGAATAACATCCTTTGAAGCCCATTGAGGTCAACTGTCACTTTGTAATAATTGAAAATTTTCAAAGTCTATCTTCCTAATTTGAAGTCGCATTTCAACATTTCTCATATATTCGAGTGAGTTTGCATCTAACTTTGTCAGATATCATCGAATAACATCCATTGAAGCCCATTGCGGTCAACTGCCACTTTCTAATAATAGAAAATTTTCAAAGTCTATCTTCCTAATTTGAAGTCGCATTTCAATATTTCTCTTATATTTGAGTGAGTTTGCATCTAACTTTGTCAGATATCATCGAATAACATCGATTGAAGCCCTTTGAGGTCAACTGTCACTTTGTAATAATTGAAAATTTTCAAAGTCTATCTTCCTAATTTGAAGTCGCATTTCAACATTTCTCATATATTTGAGTGAGTTTGCATCTAACTTTGTCAGATATCATCGAATAACATCCATTGAAGCCCATTGAGGTCAACTGTCACTTTGTAATAATTGAAAATTTTCAAAGTCTATCTTCCTAAATTGAAGTCGCATTTCAACATTTCTCATATATTCGAGTGAGTTTGCATCTAACTTTGTCAGATATCATCGAATAACATCGATTGGAGCCCATTGAGGTCAACTGTCACTTTGTAATAATTGAAAATTTTCAAAGTCTATCTTCCTAATTTGAAGTCGCATTTCAACATTTCTCTTATATTTGAGTGAGTTTGCATCTAACTTTGCCAGATATCATCGAATAACATCGATTGAAGCCCTTTGAGGTCAACTGTCACTTTGTAATAATTGAAAATTTTCAAAGTCTATCTTCCTAATTTGAAGTCGAATTTCAACATTTCTCATATATTTGAGTGAGTTTGCATCTAACTTTGTCAGATATCATCGAATAACATCCATTGAAGCCCATTGAGGTCAACTGTCACTTTGTAATAATTGAAAATTTTCAAAGTCTATCTTCCTAAATTGAAGTCGCATTTCAACATTTCTCATATATTCGAGTGAGTTTGCATCTAACTTTGTCAGATATCATCGAATAACATCCTTTGAAGCCCATTGAGGTCAACTGTCACTTTGTAATAATTGAAAATTTTCAAAGTCTATCTTCCTAATTTGAAGTCGAATTTCAACATTTCTCATATATTTGAGTGAGTTTGCATCTAACTTTGTCAGATATCATCGAATAACATCCATTGAAGCCCATTGAGGTCAACTGTCACTTTGTAATAATTGAAAATTTTCAAAGTCTATCTTCCTAATTTGAAGTCGCATTTCAACATTTCTCTTATATTTGAGTGAGTTTGCATCTAACTTTGTCAGATATCATCGAATAACATCGATTGAAGCCATTTGAGGTCAAGTGTCACTTTGTAATAATTGAAAATTTTCAAAGTCTATCTTCCTAATTTGAAGTCGAATTTCAACATTTCTCATATATTTGAGTGAGTTTGCATCTAACTTTGTCAGATATCATCGAATAACATCCTTTGAAGCCCATTGAGGTCAACTGTCACTTTGTAATAATTGAAAATTTTCAAAGTCTATCTTCCTAATTTGAAGTCGCATTTCAACATTTCTCATATATTCGAGTGAGTTTGCATCTAACTTTGTCAGATATCATCGAATAACATCCATTGAAGCCCATTGAGGTCAACTGCCACTTTCTAATAATTGAAAATTTTCAAAGTCTATCTTCCTAATTTGAAGTCGCATTTCAATATTTCTCATATATTTGAGTGAGTTTGCATCTAACTTTGTCAGATATCATCGAATAACATCCTTTGAAGCCCATTGAGGTCAACTGTCACTTTGTAATAATTGAAAATTTTCAAAGTCTATCTTCCTAATTTGAAGTCGCATTTCAACATTTCTCATATATTCGAGTGAGTTTGCATCTAACTTTGTCAGATATCATCGAATAACATCCTTTGAAGCCCATTGAGGTCAACTGTCACTTTGTAATAATTGAAAATTTTCAAAGTCTATCTTCCTAATTTGAAGTCGCATTTCAACATTTCTCATATATTCGAGTGAGTTTGCATCTAACTTTGTCAGATATCATCGAATAACATCCTTTGAAGCCCATTGAGGTCAACTGTCACTTTGTAATAATTGAAAATTTTCAAAGTCTATCTTCCTAATTTGAAGTCGCATTTCAACATTTCTCATATATTTGAGTGAGTTTGCATCTAACTTTGTCAGATATCATCTAATAACATCGATTGAAGCCCATTGAGGTCAACTGTCACTTTGTAATAATTGAAAATTTTCAAAGTCTATCTTCCTAATTTGAAGTCGAATTTCAACATTTCTCATATATTTGAGTGAGTTTGCATCTAACTTTGTCAGATATCATCGAATAACATCGATTGAAGCCCTTTGAGGTCAACTGTCACTTTGTAATAATTGAAAATTTTCAAAGTCTATCTTCCTAATTTGAAGTCGCATTTCAACATTTCTCAAATATTTGAGTGAGTTTGCATCTAACTTTGTCAGATATCATCGAATAACATCCATTGAAGCCCATTGAGGTCAACTGTCACTTTGTAATATTTGAAAATTTTCAAAGTCTATCTTCCTAATTTGAAGTCGAATTTCAACATTTCTCATATATTCGAGTGAGTTTGCATCTAACTTTGTCAGATATCATCGAATAACATCGATTGAAGCCCTTTGAGGTCAACTGTCACTTTGTAATAATTGAAAATTTTCAAAGTCTATCTTCCTAATTTGAAGTCGCATTTCAACATTTCTCAAATATTTGAGTGAGTTTGCATCTAACTTTGTCAGATATCATCGAATAACATCCATTGAAGCCCATTGAGGTCAACTGTCACTTTGTAATATTTGAAAATTTTCAAAGTCTATCTTCCTAATTTGAAGTCGAATTTCAACATTTCTCATATATTTGAGTGAGTTTGCATCTATATTTGTCAGATATCATCGAATAACATCCATTGAAGCCCATTGAGGTCAACTGTCACTTTGTAATAATTGAAAATTTTCAAAGTCTATCTTCCTAATTTGAAGTCGCATTTCAACATTTTTCTTATATTTGAGTGAGTTTGCATCTAACTTTGTCAGATATCATCGAATAACATCCTTTGAAGCCCATTGAGGTCAACTGCCACTTTCTAATAATTGAAAATTTTCAAAGTCTATCTTCCTAATTTGAAGTCGCATTTCAAAATTTCTCATATATTTGAGTGAGTTTGCATCTAACTTTGTCAGATATCATCGAATAACATCCTTTGAAGCCCATTGAGGTCAACTGTCACTTTGTAATAATTGAAAAGTTTCAAAGTCTATCTTCCTAATTTGAAGTCGCATTTCAACATTTCTCATATATTCGAGTGAGTTTGCATCTAACTTTGTCAGATATCATCGAATAACATCCATTGAAGCCCATTGCGGTCAACTGCCACTTTCTAATAATTGAAAATTTTCAAAGTCTATCTTCCTAATTTGAAGTCGCATTTCAATATTTCTCATATATTTGAGTGAGTTTGCATCTAACTTTGTCAGATATCATCGAATAACATCCTTTGAAGCCCATTGAGGTCAACTGTCACTTTGTAATAATTGAAAAGTTTCAAAGTCTATCTTCCTAATTTGAAGTCGCATTTCAACATTTCTCATATATTCGAGTGAGTTTGCATCTAACTTTGTCAGATATCATCGAATAACATCCTTTGAAGCCCATTGAGGTCAACTGTCACTTTGTAATAATTGAAAATTTTCAAAGTCTATCTTCCTAATTTGAAGTCGCATTTCAACATTTCTCATATATTCGAGAGAGTTTGCATCTAACTTTGTCAGATATCATCGAATAACATCCTTTGAAGACCATTGAGGTCAACTGTCACTTTGTAATAATTGAAAATTTTCAAAGTCTATCTTCCTAATTTGAAGTCGCATTTCAACATTTCTCATATATTTGAGTGAGTTTGCATCTAACTTTGTCAGATATCATCGAATAACATCGATTGAAGCCCATTGAGGTCAACTGTCACTTTGTAATAATTGAAAATTTTCAAAGTCTATCTTCCTAATTTGAAGTCGATTTTCAACATTTCTCATATATTTGAGTGAGTTTGCATCTAACTTTGTCAGATATCATCGAATAACATCCTTTGAAGCCCATTGAGGTCAACTGTCACTTTGTAATAATTGAAAATTTTCAAAGTCTATCTTCCTAATTTGAAGTCGCATTTCAACATTTCTCATATATTCGAGTGAGTTTGCATCTAACTTTGTCAGATATCATCGAATAACATCCATTGAAGCCCATTGCGGTCAACTGCCACTTTCTAATAATAGAAAATTTTCAAAGTCTATCTTCCTAATTTGAAGTCGCATTTCAATATTTCTCATATATTTGAGTGAGTTTGCATCTAACTTTGTCAGATATCATCGAATAACATCCTTTGAAGCCCATTGAGGTCAACTGTCACTTTGTAATAATTGAAAATTTTCAAAGTCTATCTTCCTAATTTGAAGTCGCATTTCAACATTTCTCATATATTCGAGTGAGTTTGCATCTAACTTTGTCAGATATCATCGAATAACATCTTTTGAAGCCCATTGAGGTCAACTGTCACTTTGTAATAATTGAAAATTTTCAAAGTCTATCTTCCTAATTTGAAGTCGCATTTCAACATTTCTCATATATTTGAGTGAGTTTGCATCTAACTTTGTCAGATATCATCGAATAACATCGATTGAAGCCCTTTGAGGTCAACTGTCACTTTGTAATAATTGAAAATTTTCAAAGTCTATCTTCCTAATTTGAAGTCGCATTTCAACATTTCTCATATATTCGAGTGAGTTTGCATCTAACTTTGTCAGATATCATCGAATAACATCCTTTGAAGCCCATTGAGGTCAACTGTCACTTTGTAATAATTGAAAATTTTCAAAGTCTATCTTCCTAATTTGAAGTCGAATTTCAACATTTCTCATATATTTGAGTGAGTTTGCATCTAACTTTGTCAGATATCATCGAATAACATCGATTGAAGCCCTTTGAGGTCAACTGTCACTTTGTAATAATTGAAAATTTTCAAAGTCTATCTTCCTAATTTGAAGTCGCATTTCAACATTTCTCATATATTTGAGTGAGTTTGCATCTAACTTTGTCAGATATCATCGAATAACATCGATTGAAGCCCTTTGAAGTCAGCTGTCACTTTGTAATAATTGAAAATTTTCAAAGTCTATCTTCCTAATTTGAAGTCGAATTTCAACATTTCTCATATATTCGAGTGAGTTTGCATCTAACTTTGTCAGATATCATCGAATAACATCCATTGAAGCCCATTGAGGTCAACTGTCACTTTGTAATAATTGAAAATTTTCAAAGTCTATCTTCCTAATTTGAAGTCGAATTTCAACATTTCTCATATATTTGAGTGAGTTTGCATCTAACTTTGTCAGATATCATCGAATAACATCCATTGAAGCCCATTGAGGTCAACTGTCACTTTGTAATATTTGAAAATTTTCAAAGTCTATCTTCCTAATTTAAAGTCGAATTTCAACATTTCTCATATATTTGAGTGAGTTTGCATCTAACTTTGTCAGATATCATCGAATAACATCGATTGAAGCCCTTTGAGGTCAACTGTCACTTTGTAATAATTGAAAATTTTCAAAGTCTATCTTCCTAATTTGAAGTCGCATTTCAACATTTCTCAAATATTTGAGTGAGTTTGCATCTAACTTTGTCAGATATCATCGAATAACATCCATTGAAGCCCATTGAGGTCAACTGTCACTTTGTAATATTTGAAAATTTTCAAAGTCTATCTTCCTAATTTGAAGTCGAATTTCAACATTTCTCATATATTTGAGTGAGTTTGCATCTATATTTGTCAGATATCATCGAATAACATCCATTGAAGCCCATTGAGGTCAACTGTCACTTTGTAATAATTGAAAATTTTCAAAGTCTATCTTCCTAATTTGAAGTCGAATTTCAACATTTCTCAAATATTTGAGTGAGTTTGCATCTAACTTTGTCAGATATCATCGAATATCATCCATTGAAGCCCATTGAGGTCAACTGTCACTTTGTAATATTTGAAACTTTTCAAAGTCTATCTTCCTAATTTGAAGTCGAATTTCAACATTTCTCATATATTTGAGTGAGTTAGCATCTAACTTTGTCAGATATCATCGAATAACATCCATTGAATTCCATTGAGGTCAACTGTCACTTTGTAATATTTGAAAATTTTCAAAGTCTATCTTCCTAATTTGAAGTCGAATTTCAACATTTCTCATATATTTGAGTGAGTTTGCATCTAACTTTGTCAGATATCATCGAATAACATCGATTGAAGCCCTTTGAGGTCAACTGTCACTTTGTAATAATTGAAAATTTTCAAAGTCTATCTTCCTAATTTGAAGTCGCATTTCAACATTTCTCAATATTTGAGTGAGTTTGCATCTAACTTTGTCAGATATCATCGAATAACATCCATTGAAGCCCATTGAGGTCAACTGTCACTTTGTAATAATTGAAAATTTTCAAAGTCTATCTTCCTAATTTGAAGTCGCATTTCAACATTTCTCTTATATTTGAGTGAGTTTGCATCTAACTTTGTCAGATATCATCGAATAACATCGATTGAAGCCCTTTGAGGTCAACTGTCACTTTGTAATAATTGAAAATTTTCAAAGTCTATCTTCCTAATTTGAAGTCGAATTTCAACATTTCTCATATATTTGAGTGAGTTTGCATCTAACTTTGTCAGATATCATCGAATAACATCCTTTGAAGCCCATTGAGGTCAACTGTCACTTTGTAATAATTGAAAATTTTCAAAGTCTATCTTCCTAATTTGAAGTCGCATTTCAACATTTCTCATATATTCGAGTGAGTTTGCATCTAACTTTTTCAGATATCATCGAATAACATCCATTGAAGCCCATTGCGGTCAACTGCCACTTTCTAATAATTGAAAATTTTCAAAGTCTATCTTCCTAATTTGAAGTCGCATTTCAATATTTCTCATATATTTGAGTGAGTTTGCATCTAACTTTGTCAGATATCATCGAATAACATCCTTTGAAGCCCATTGAGGTCAACTGTCACTTTGTAATAATTGAAAAGTTTCAAAGTCTATCTTCCTAATTTGAAGTCGCATTTCAACATTTCTCATATATTTGAGTGAGTTTGCATCTAACTTTGTCAGATATCATCGAATAACATCGATTGAAGCCCATTGAGGTCAACTGTCACTTTGTAATAATTGAAAATTTTCAAAGTCTATCTTCCTAATTTGAAGTCGATTTTCAACATTTCTCATATATTTGAGTGAGTTTGCATCTAACTTTGTCAGATATCATCGAATAACATCGATTGAAGCCCTTTGAGGTCAACTGTCACTTTGTAATAATTGAAAATTTTCAAAGTCTATCTTCCTAATTTGAAGTCGCATTTCAACATTTCTCATATATTCGAGTGAGTTTGCATCTAACTTTGTCAGATATCATCGAATAACATCCTTTGAAGCCCATTGAGGTCAACTGTCACTTTGTAATAATTGAAAATTTTCAAAGTCTATCTTCCTAATTTGAAGTCGCATTTCAACATTTCTCATATATTCGAGTGAGTTTGCATCTAACTTTGTCAGATATCATCGGATAACATCCATTGAAGCCCATTGAGGTCAACTGTCACTTTGTAATAATTGAAAATTTTCAAAGTCTATCTTCCTAATTTGAAGTCGCATTTCAACATTTCTCATATATTCGAGTGAGTTTGCATCTAACTTTGTCAGATATCATCGAATAACATCCATTGAAGCCCATTGAGGTCAACTGTCACTTTGTAATAATTGAAAATTTTCAAAGTCTATCTTCCTAATTTGAAGTCGAATTTCAACATTTCTCATATATTTGAGTGAGTTAGCATCTAACTTTGTCAGATATCATCGAATAACATCCATTGAAGCCCATTGAGGTCAACTGCCACTTTGTAATATTTGAAAATTTTCAAAGTCTATCTTCCTAATTTGAAGTCGAATTTCAACATTTCTCATATATTTGAGTGAGTTTGCATCTAACTTTGTCAGATATCATCGAATAACATCCATTGAAGCCCATTGAGGTCAACTGTCACTTTGTAATATTTGAAAATTTTCAAAGTCTATCTTCCTAATTTGAAGTCGAATTTCAACATTTCTCATATATTTGAGTGAGTTTGCATCTATATTTTTCAGATATCATCGAATAACATCCATTGAAGCCCATTTAGGTCAACTGTCACTTTGTAATAATTGAAAATTTTCAAAGTCTATCTTCCTAATTTGAAGTCGCATTTCAACATTTCTCATATATTCGAGTGAGTTTGCATCTAACTTTGTCAGATATCATCGAATAACATCCTTTGAAGCCCATTGAGGTCAACTGTCACTTTGTAATAATTGAAAATTTTCAAAGTCTATCTTCCTAATTTGAAGTCGCATTTCAGCATTTCTCATATATTTGAGTGAGTTTGCATCTAACTTTGTCAGATATCATCGAATAACATCGATTGAAGCCCATTGAGGTCAACTGTCACTTTGTAATAATTGAAAATTTTCAAAGTCTATCTTCCTAATTTGAAGTCGCATTTCAGCATTTCTCATATATTTGAGTGAGTTTGCATCTAACTTTGTCAGATATCATCGAATAACATCGATTGAAGCCCATTGAGGTCAACTGTCACTTTGTAATAATTGAAAATTTTCAAAGTCTATCTTCCTAAATTGAAGTCGCATTTCAACATTTCTCTTATATTTGAGTGAGTTTGCATCTAACTTTGTCAGATATCATCGAATAACATCCATTGAAGCCCATTGAGGTCAACTGTCACTTTGTAATAATTGAAAATTTTCAAAGTCTATCTTCCTAATTTGAAGTCGAATTTCAACATTTCTCATATATTTGAGTGAGTTTGCATCTAACTTCGTCAGATATCATCGAATAACATCCATTGAAGCCCATTGAGGTCAACTGTCACTATGTAATATTTGAAACTTTTTAAAGTCTATCTTCCTAATTTGAAGTCGAATTTCAACATTTCTCATATATTTGAGTGAGTTAGCATCTAACTTTGTCAGATATCATCGAATAACATCCATTGAATTCCATTGAGGTCAACTGTCACTTTGTAATATTTGAAAATTTTCAAAGTCTATCTTCCTAATTTGAAGTCGAATTTCAACATTTCTCATATATTTGAGTGAGTTTGCATCTAACTTTGTCAGATATCATCGAATAACATCCATTGAAGCCCATTGAGGTCAATTGTCACTATGTAATATTTGAAAATTTTTAAAGTCTATCTTCCTAATTTGAAGTCGAATTTCAACATTTCTCATATATTTGAGTGAGTTTGCATCTATATTTTTCAGATATCATCGAATAACATCCATTGAAGCCCATTGAGGTCAACTGTCACTTTGTAACAATTGAAAATTTTCAAAGTCTATCTTCCTAATTTGAAGTCGCATTTCAACATTTCTCATATATTTGAGTGAGTTTGCATCTAACTTTGTCAGATATCATCGAATAACATCGATTGAAGCCCATTGAGGTCAACTGTCACTTTGTAATAATTGAAAATTTTCAAAGTCTATCTTCCTAATTTGAAGTCGCATTTCAACATTTCTCATATATTTGAGTGAGTTTGCATCTAACTTTGTCAGATATCATCGAATAACATCCATTGAAGCCCATTGAGGTCAACTGTCACTTTGTAATATTTGAAAATTTTCAAAGTCTATCTTCCTAATTTGAAGTCGAATTTCAACATTTCTCATATATTTGAATGAGTTTGCATCTAACTTTGTCAGATATCATCGAATAACATCCATTGAAGCCCATTGAGGTCAACTGTCACTTTGTAATAATTGAAAATTTTCAAAGTCTATCTTCCTAATTTGAAGTCGCATTTCAGCATTTCTCATATATTTGAGTGAGTTTGCATCTAACTTTGTCAGATATCATCGAATAACATCGATTGAAGCCCATTGAGGTCAACTGTCACTTTGTAATAATTGAAAATTTTCAAAGTCTATCTTCCTAATTTGAAGTCGCATTTCAACATTTCTCTTATATTTGAGTGAGTTTGCATCTAACTTTGCCAGATATCATCGAATAACATCGATTGAAGCCCTTTGAGGTCAACTGTCACTTTGTAATATTTGAAACTTTTCAAAGTCTATCTTCCTAATTTGAAGTCGAATTTCAACATTTCTCATATATTTGAGTGAGTTAGCATCTAACTTTGTCAGATATCATCGAATAACATCCATTGAAGCCCATTGAGGTCAACTGTCACTTTGTAATAATTGAAAATTTTCAAAGTCTATCTTCCTAAATTGAAGTCGCATTTCAACATTTCTCATATATTCGAGTGAGTTTGCATCTAACTTTGTCAGATATCATCGAATAACATCCATTGAAGCCCATTGAGGTCAACTGTCACTTTGTAATAATTGAAAATTTTCAAAGTCTATCTTCCTAATTTGAAGTCGAATTTCAACATTTCTCATATATTTGAGTGAGTTTGCATCTAACTTCGTCAGATATCATCGAATAACATCCATTGAAGCCCATTGAGGTCAACTGTCACTATGTAATATTTGAAACTTTTTAAAGTCTATCTTCCTAATTTGAAGTCGAATTTCAACATTTCTCATATATTTGAGTGAGTTAGCATCTAACTTTGTCAGATATCATCGAATAACATCCATTGAATTCCATTGAGGTCAACTGTCACTTTGTAATATTTGAAAATTTTCAAAGTCTATCTTCCTAATTTGAAGTCGAATTTCAACATTTCTCATATATTTGAGTGAGTTTGCATCTAACTTTGTCAGATATCATCGAATAACATCCATTGAAGCCCATTGAGGTCAATTGTCACTATGTAATATTTGAAAATTTTTAAAGTCTATCTTCCTAATTTGAAGTCGAATTTCAACATTTCTCATATATTTGAGTGAGTTTGCATCTATATTTTTCAGATATCATCGAATAACATCCATTGAAGCCCATTGAGGTCAACTGTCACTTTGTAACAATTGAAAATTTTCAAAGTCTATCTTCCTAATTTGAAGTCGCATTTCAACATTTCTCATATATTTGAGTGAGTTTGCATCTAACTTTGTCAGATATCATCGAATAACATCGATTGAAGCCCATTGAGGTCAACTGTCACTTTGTAATAATTGAAAATTTTCAAAGTCTATCTTCCTAATTTGAAGTCGCATTTCAACATTTCTCTTATATTTGAGTGAGTTTGCATCTAACTTTGCCAGATATCATCGAATAACATCGATTGAAGCCCTTTGAGGTCAACTGTCACTTTGTAATAATTGAAAATTTTCAAAGTCTATCTTCCTAATTTGAAGTCGCATTTCAACATTTCTCATATATTTGAGTGAGTTTGCATCTAACTTTGTCAGATATCATCGAATAACATCCATTGAAGCCCATTGAGGTCAACTGTCACTTTGTAATATTTGAAAATTTTCAAAGTCTATCTTCCTAATTTGAAGTCGAATTTCAACATTTCTCATATATTTGAGTGAGTTTGCATCTAACTTTGTCAGATATCATCGAATAACATCCATTGAAGCCCATTGAGGTCAACTGTCACTTTGTAATAATTGAAAATTTTCAAAGTCTATCTTCCTAATTTGAAGTCGCATTTCAACATTTCTCATATATTCGAGTGAGCTTGCATCTAACTTTGTCAGATATCATCGAATAACATCCATTGAAGCCCATTGAGGTCAACTGTCACTTTGTAATAATTGAAAATTTTCAAAGTCTATCTTCCTAATTTGAAGTCGAATTTCAACATTTCTCATATATTTGAGTGAGTTAGCATCTAACTTTGTCAGATATCATCGAATAACATCCATTGAAGCCCATTGAGGTCAACTGCCACTTTGTAATATTTGAAAATTTTCAAAGTCTATCTTCCTAATTTGAAGTCGAATTTCAACATTTCTCATATATTTGAGTGAGTTTGCATCTAACTTTGTCAGATATCATCGAATAACATCCATTGAAGCCCATTGAGGTCAACTGTCACTTTGTAATATTTGAAAATTTTCAAAGTCTATCTTCCTAATTTGAAGTCGAATTTCAACATTTCTCATATATTTGAGTGAGTTTGCATCTATATTTGTCAGATATCATCGAATAACATCCATTGAAGCCCATTGAGGTCAACTGTCACTTTGTAATAATTGAAAATTTTCAAAGTCTATCTTCCTAATTTGAAGTCGCATTTCAACATTTCTCATATATTCGAGTGAGTTTGCATCTAACTTTGTCAGATATCATCGAATAACATCCTTTGAAGCCCATTGAGGTCAACTGTCACTTTGTAATAATTGAAAATTTTCAAAGTCTATCTTCCTAATTTGAAGTCGCATTTCAGCATTTCTCATATATTTGAGTGAGTTTGCATCTAACTTTGTCAGATATCATCGAATAACATCGATTGAAGCCCATTGAGGTCAACTGTCACTTTGTAATATTTGAAACTTTTCAAAGTCTATCTTCCTAATTTGAAGTCGCATTTCAACATTTCTCATATATTTGAGTGAGTTAGCATCTAACTTTGTCAGATATCATCGAATAACATCCATTGAATTCCATTGAGGTCAACTGTCACTTTGTAATATTTGAAAATTTTCAAAGTCTATCTTCCTAATTTGAAGTCGAATTTCAACATTTCTCATATATTTGAGTGAGTTGCATCTAACTTTGTCAGATATCATCGAATAACATCGATTGAAGCCCTTTGAGGTCAACTGTCACTTTGTAATAATTGAAAATTTTCAAAGTCTATCTTCCTAATTTGAAGTCGCATTTCAACATTTCTCATATATTTGAGTGAGTTTGCATCTAACTTTGTCAGATATCATCGAATAACATCCATTGAAGCCCATTGAGGTCAACTGTCACTTTGTAATAATTGAAAATTTTCAAAGTCTATCTTCCTAAATTAAAGTCGCATTTCAACATTTCTCATATATTCGAGTGAGTTTGCATCTAACTTTGTCAGATATCATCGAATAACATCCATTGAAGCCCATTGAGGTCAACTGTCACTTTGTAATAATTGAAAATTTTCAAAGTCTATCTTCCTAATTTGAAGTCGAATTTCAACATTTCTCATATATTTGAGTGAGTTTGCATCTAACTTTGTCAGATATCATCGAATAACATCCATTGAAGCCCATTGAGGTCAACTGTCACTATGTAATATTTGAAAATTTTTAAAGTCTATCTTCCTAATTTGAAGTCGAATTTCAACATTTCTCATATATTTGAGTGAGTTTGCATCTATATTTTTCAGATATCATCGAATAACATCCTTTGAAGCCCATTGAGGTCATCTGTCACTTTGTAATAATTGAAAATTTTCAAAGTCTATCTTCCTAATTTGAAGTCGCATTTCAACATTTCTCATATATTCGAGTGAGTTTGCATCTAACTTTGTCAGATATCATCGAATAACATCCATTGAAGCCCATTGAGGTCAACTGTCACTTTGTAATAATTGAAAATTTTCAAAGTCTATCTTCCTAATTTGAAGTCGAATTTCAACATTTCTCATATATTTGAGTGAGTTTGCATCTAACTTTGTCAGATATCATCGAATAACATCCATTGAAGCCCATTGAGGTCAACTGTCACTATGTAATATTTGAAAATTTTTAAAGTCTATCTTCCTAATTTGAAGTCGAATTTCAACATTTCTCATATATTTGAGTGAGTTTGCATCTATATTTGTCAGATATCATCGAATAACATCCATTGAAGCCCATTGAGGTCAACTGTCACTTTGTAATAATTGAAAATTTTCAAAGTCTATCTTCCTAATTTGAAGTCGCATTTCAACATTTCTCATATATTCGAGTGAGTTTGCATCTAACTTTGTCAGATATCATCGAATAACATCCTTTGAAGCCCATTGAGGTCAACTGTCACTTTGTAATAATTGAAAATTTTCAAAGTCTATCTTCCTAATTTGAAGTCGCATTTCAGCATTTCTCATATATTTGAGTGAGTTTGCATCTAACTTTGTCAGATATCATCGAATAACATCGATTGAAGCCTATTGAGGTCAACTGTCACTTTGTAATAATTGAAAATTTTCAAAGTCTATCTTCCTAATTTGAAGTCGCATTTCAACATTTCTCTTATATTTGAGTGAGTTTGCATCTAACTTTGCCAGATATCATCGAATAACATCGATTGAAGCCCTTTGAGGTCAACTGTCACTTTGTAATAATTGAAAATTTTCAAAGTCTATCTTCCTAATTTGAAGTCGCATTTCAACATTTCTCATATATTTGAGTGAGTTTGCATCTAACTTTGTCAGATATCATCGAATAACATCCATTGAAGCCCATTGAGGTCAACTGTCACTTTGTAATATTTGAAAATTTTCAAAGTCTATCTTCCTAATTTGAAGTCGAATTTCAACATTTCTCATATATTTGAGTGAGTTTGCATCTAACTTTGTCAGATATCATCGAATAACATCCATTGAAGCCCATTGAGGTCAACTGTCACTTTGTAATAATTGAAAATTTTCAAAGTCTATCTTCCTAATTTGAAGTCGCATTTCAACATTTCTCATATATTCGAGTGAGTTTGCATCTAACTTTGTCAGATATCATCGAATAACATCCATTGAAGCCCATTGAGGTCAACTGTCACTTTGTAATAATTGAAAATTTTCAAAGTCTATCTTCCTAATTTGAAGTCGAATTTCAACATTTCTCATATATTTGAGTGAGTTAGCATCTAACTTTGTCAGATATCATCGAATAACATCCATTGAAGCCCATTGAGGTCAACTGCCACTTTGTAATATTTGAAAATTTTCAAAGTCTATCTTCCTAATTTGAAGTCGAATTTCAACATTTCTCATATATTTGAGTGAGTTTGCATCTAACTTTGTCAGATATCATCGAATAACATCCATTGAAGCCCATTGAGGTCAACTGTCACTTTGTAATATTTGAAAATTTTCAAAGTCTATCTTCCTAATTTGAAGTCGAATTTCAACATTTCTCATATATTTGAGTGAGTTTGCATCTATATTTGTCAGATATCATCGAATAACATCCATTGAAGCCCATTGAGGTCAACTGTCACTTTGTAATAATTGAAAATTTTCAAAGTCTATCTTCCTAATTTGAAGTCGCATTTCAACATTTCTCATATATTCGAGTGAGTTTGCATCTAACTTTGTCAGATATCATCGAATAACATCCTTTGAAGCCCATTGAGGTCAACTGTCACTTTGTAATAATTGAAAATTTTCAAAGTCTATCTTCCTAATTTGAAGTCGCATTTCAGCATTTCTCATATATTTGAGTGAGTTTGCATCTAACTTTGTCAGATATCATCGAATAACATCGATTGAAGCCCATTGAGGTCAACTGTCACTTTGTAATAATTGAAAATTTTCAAAGTCTATCTTCCTAATTTGAAGTCGCATTTCAACATTTCTCTTATATTTGAGTGAGTTTGCATCTAACTTTGCCAGATATCATCGAATAACATCGATTGAAGCCCTTTGAGGTCAACTGTCACTTTGTAATAATTGAAAATTTTCAAAGTCTATCTTCCTAATTTGAAGTCGCATTTCAACATTTCTCATATATTCGAGTGAGTTTGCATCTAACTTTGTCAGATATCATCGAATATCATCCATTGAAGCCCATTGAGGTCAACTGTCACTTTGTAATATTTGAAACTTTTCAAAGTCTATCTTCCTAATTTGAAGTCGCATTTCAACATTTCTCATATATTTGAGTGAGTTAGCATCTAACTTTGTCAGATATCATCGAATAACATCCATTGAATTCCATTGAGGTCAACTGTCACTTTGTAATATTTGAAAATTTTCAAAGTCTATCTTCCTAATTTGAAGTCGAATTTCAACATTTCTCATATATTTGAGTGAGTTGCATCTAACTTTGTCAGATATCATCGAATAACATCGATTGAAGCCCTTTGAGGTCAACTGTCACTTTGTAATAATTGAAAATTTTCAAAGTCTATCTTCCTAATTTGAAGTCGCATTTCAACATTTCTCATATATTTGAGTGAGTTTGCATCTAACTTTGTCAGATATCATCGAATAACATCCATTGAAGCCCATTGAGGTCAACTGTCACTTTGTAATAATTGAAAATTTTCAAAGTCTATCTTCCTAAATTGAAGTCGCATTTCAACATTTCTCATATATTCGAGTGAGTTTGCATCTAACTTTGTCAGATATCATCGAATAACATCCATTGAAGCCCATTGAGGTCAACTGTCACTTTGTAATATTTGAAAATTTTTAAATTCTATCTTCCTAATTTGAAGTCGAATTTCAACATTTCTCATATATTTGAGTGAGTTTGCATCTATATTTTTCAGATATCATCGAATAACATCCTTTGAAGCCCATTGAGGTCATCTGTCACTTTGTAATAATTGAAAATTTTCAAAGTCTATCTTCCTAATTTGAAGTCGCATTTCAACATTTCTCATATATTCGAGTGAGTTTGCATCTAACTTTGTCAGATATCATCGAATAACATCGATTGAAGCCCTTTGAGGTCAACTGTCACTTTGTAATAATTGAAAATTTTTAAAGTCTATCTTCCTAATTTGAAGTCGCATTTCAACATTTCTCATATATTCGAGTGAGTTTGCATCTAACTTTGTCAGATATCATCGAATAACATCCTTTGAAGCCCATTGAGGTCAACTGTCACTTTGTAATAATTGAAAATTTTCAAAGTCTATCTTCCTAATTTGAAGTCGCATTTCAACATTTCTCATATATTTGAGTGAGTTCGCATCTAACTTTGTCAGATATCATCGAATAACATCGATTGAAGCCCATTGAGGTCAACAGTCACTTTGTAATAATTGAAAATTTTCAAAGTCTATCTTCCTAAATTGAAGTCGCATTTCAACATTTCTTATATATTCGAGTGAGTTTGCATCTAACTTTGTCAGATATCATCGAATAACATCCATTGAAGCCCATTGAGGTCAACTGTCACTTTGTTATATTTGAAAATTTTCAAAGTCTATCTTCCTAATTTGAAGTCGCATTTCAACATTTCTCATATATTCGAGTGAGTTTACATCTAACTTTGTCAGATATCATCGAATAACATCCTTTGAAGCCCATTGAGGTCAACTGTCACTTTGTAATAATTGGAAATTTTCAAAGTCTATCTTCCTAATTTGAAGTCGCATTTCAACATTTCTCATATATTTGAATGAGTTTGCATCTAACTTTGTCAGATATCATCGAATAACATCGATTGAAGCCCATTGAGGTCAACTGTCACTTTGTAATAATTGAAAATTTTCAAAGTCTATCTTCCTAATTTGAAGTCGCATTTCAACATTTCTCATATATTTGAGTGAGTTTGCATCTAACTTTGTCAGATATCATCGAATAACATCGATTGAAGCCCATTGAGGTCAACTGTCACTTTGTAATAATTGAAAATTTTCAAAGTCTATCTTCCTAATTTGAAGTCGAATTTCAACATTTCTCATATATTTGAGTGAGTTAGCATCTAACTTTGTCAGATATCATCGAATAACATCCATTGAAGCCCATTGAGGTCAACTGTCACTTTGTAATAATTGAAAATTTTCAAAGTCTATCTTCCTAATTTGAAGTCGCATTTCAACATTTCTCATATATTTGAGTGAGTTTGCATCTAACTTTGTCAGATATCATCGAATAACATCGATTGAAGCCCTTTGAGGTCAACTGTCACTTTGTAATAATTGAAAATTTTCAAAGTCTATCTTCCTAATTTGAAGTCGCATTTCAACATTTCTCATATATTCGAGTGAGTTTGCATCTAACTTTGTCAGATATCATCGAATAACATCCTTTGAAGCCCATTGAGGTCAACTGCCACTTTGTAATATTTGAAAATTTTCAAAGTCTATCTTCCTAATTTGAAGTCGAATTTCAACATTTCTCATATATTCGAGTGAGTTTGCATCTAACTTTGTCAGATATCATCGAATAACATCCTTTGAAGCCCATTGAGGTCAACTGTCACTTTGTAATAATTGAAAATTTTCAAAGTCTATCTTCCTAATTTGAAGTCGCATTTCAACATTTCTCATATATTCGAGTGAGTTTGCATCTAACTTTGTCAGATATCATCGAATAACATCCATTGAAGCCCATTGAGGTCAACTGTCACTTTGTAATAATTGAAAATTTTCAAAGTCTATCTTCCTAATTTGAAGTCGAATTTCAACATTTCTCATATATTTGAGTGAGTTAGCATCTAACTTTGTCAGATATCATCGAATAACATCCATTGAAGCCCATTGAGGTCAACTGCCACTTTGTAATATTTGAAAATTTTCAAAGTCTATCTTCCTAATTTGAAGTCGAATTTCAACATTTCTCATATATTTGAGTGAGTTTGCATCTAACTTTGTCAGATATCATCGAATAACATCCATTGAAGCCCATTGAGGTCAACTGTCACTTTGTAATATTTGAAAATTTTCAAAGTCTATCTTCCTAATTTGAAGTCGAATTTCAACATTTCTCATATATTTGAGTGAGTTTGTATCTATATTTGTCAGATATCATCGAATAACATCCATTGAAGCCCATTGAGGTCAACTGTCACTTTGTAATAATTGAAAATTTTCAAAGTCTATCTTCCTAATTTGAAGTCGCATTTCAACATTTCTCATATATTCGAGTGAGTTTGCATCTAACTTTGTCAGATATCATCGAATAACATCCTTTGAAGCCCATTGAGGTCAACTGTCACTTTGTAATAATTGAAAATTTTCAAAGTCTATCTTCCTAATTTGAAGTCGCATTTCAGCATTTCTCAAATATTTGAGTGAGTTTGCATCTAACTTTGTCAGATATCATCGAATAACATCGATTGAAGCCCATTGAGGTCAACTGTCACTTTGTAATAATTGAAAATTTTCAAAGTCTATATTCCTAATTTGAAGTCGCATTTCAACATTTCTCATATATTCGAGTGAGTTTGCATCTAACTTTGTCAGATATCATCGAATAACATCCATTGAAACCCATTGAGGTCAACTGTCACTTTGTAATAATTGAAAATTTTCAAAGTCTATCTTCCTAATTTGAAGTCGAATTTCAACATATCTCATATATTTGAGTGAGTTTGCATCTAACTTTGTCAGATATCATCGAATAACATCCATTGAAGCCCATTGAGGTCAACTGTCACTTTGTAATAATTGAAAATTTTCAAAGTCTATCTTACTAATTTGAAGTCGAATTTCAATATTTCTCATATATTTGAGTGAGTTTGCATCTAACTTTGTCAGATATCATCGAATAACATCCATTGAAGCCCATTGAGGTCAACTGTCACTTTGTAATAATTGAAAATTTTCAAAGTCTATCTTCCTAATTTGAAGTCGAATTTCAACATTTCTCATATATTTGAGTGAGTTTGCATCTAACTTTGTCAGATATCATCAAATAACATCCATTGAAGCCCATTGAGGTCAACTGTCACTTTGTAATATTTGAAAATTTTCAAAGTCTATCTTCCTAATTTGAAGTAGCATTTCAACATTTCTCATATATTCGAGTGAGTTTGCATCTAACTTTGTCAGATATCATCGAATAACATCCATTGAAGCCCATTGAGGTCAACTGTCACTTTGTAATAATTGAAAATTTTCAAAGTCTATCTTCCTAATTTGAAGTCGCATTTCAACATTTCTCATATATTCGAGTGAGTTTGCATCTAACTTTGTCAGATATCATCGAATAACATCCATTGAAGCCCATTGAGGTCAACTGTCACTTTGTAATAATTGAAAATTTTCAAAGTCTATCTTCCTAATTTGAAGTCGCAATTCAACATTTCTCATATATTTGAGTGAGTTTGGATCTAACTTTGTCAGATATCATCGAATAACATCCATTAAAGCCCATTGAGGTCAACTGTCACTTTGTAATAATTGAAAATTTTCAAAGTCTATCTTCCTAATTTGAAGTCGAATTTCAACATTTCTCATATATTTGAGTGAGTTTGCATCTAACTTTGTCAGATATCATCGAATAACATCCATTGAAGCCCATTGAGGTCAACTGTCACTTTGTAATAATTGAAAATTTTCAAAGTCTATCTTCCTAATTTGAAGTCGCATTTCAACATTTCTCATATATTTGAGTGAGTTTGGATCTAACTTTGTCAGATATCATCGAATAACATCCATTAAAGCCCATTGAGGTCAACTGTCACTTTGTAATAATTGAAAATTTTCAAAGTCTATCTTCCTAATTTGAAGTCGCATTTCAACATTTCTCATATATTCGAGTGAGTTTGCATCTAACTTTGTCAGATATCATCGAATAACATCCATTGAAGCCCATTGAGGTCAACTGTCACTTTGTAATAATTGAAAATTTTCAAAGTCTATCTTCCTAATTTGAAGTCGCATTTCAACATTTCTCATATATTTGAGTGAGTTTGGATCTAACTTTGTCAGATATCATCGAATAACATCCATTAAAGCCCATTGAGGTCAACTGTCACTTTGTAATAATTGAAAATTTTCAAAGTCTATCTTCCTAATTTGAAGTCGAATTTCAACATTTCTCATATATTTGAGTGAGTTTGCATCTAACTTTGTCAGATATCATCGAATAACATCCATTGAAGCCCATTGAGGTCAACTGTCACTTTGTAATAATTGAAAATTTTCAAAGTCTATCTTCCTAATTTGAAGTCGAATTTCAACATTTATCATATATTTGAGTGAGTTTGCATCTAACTTTGTCAGATATCATCGAATAACATCCATTGAAGCCCATTGATGTCAACTGTCACTTTGTAATATTTGAAAATTTTCAAAGTCTATCTTCCTAATTTGAAGTCGAATTTCAACATTTCTCATATAATTGAGTGAGTTTGCATCTAACTTTGTCAGATATCATCAAATAACATCCATTGAAGCCCATTGAGGTCAACTGTCACTTTGTAATATTTGAAAATTTTCAAAGTCTATCTTCCTAATTTGAAGTCGAATTTCAACATTTCTCATATATTTGAGTGAGTTTGTATCTATATTTGTCAGATATCATCGAATAACATCCATTGAAGCCCATTGAGGTCAACTGCCACTTTGTAATATTTGAAAATTTTCAAAGTCTATCTTCCTAATTTGAAGTAGCATTTCAACATTTCTCATATATTCGAGTGAGTTTGCATCTAACTTTGTCAGATATCATCGAATAACATCCATTGAAGCCCATTGAGGTCAACTGTCACTTTGTAATAATTGAAAATTTTCAAAGTCTATCTTCCTAATTTGAAGTCGCATTTCAACATTTCTCATATATTCGAGTGAGTTTGCATCTAACTTGGTCAGATATCATCGAATAACATCCATTGAAGCCCATTGAGGTCAACTGTCACTTTGTAATAATTGAAAATTTTCAAAGTCTATCTTCCTAATTTGAAGTCGCATTTCAACATTTCTCATATATTCGAGTGAGTTTGCATCTAACTTTGTCAGATATCATCGAATAACATCCATTGAAACCCATTGAGGTCAACTGTCACTTTGTAATAATTGAAAATTTTCAAAGTCTATCTTCCTAATTTGAAGTCGAATTTCAACATATCTCATATATTTGAGTGAGTTTGCATCTAACTTTGTCAGATATCATCGAATAACATCCATTGAAGCCCATTGAGGTCAACTGTCACTTTGTAATAATTGAAAATTTTCAAAGTCTATCTTACTAATTTGAAGTCGAATTTCAATATTTCTCATATATTTGAGTGAGTTTGCATCTAACTTTGTCAGATATCATCGAATAACATCCATTGAAGCCCATTGAGGTCAACTGTCACTTTGTAATAATTGAAAATTTTCAAAGTCTATCTTCCTAATTTGAAGTCGAATTTCAACATTTCTCATATATTTGAGTGAGTTTGCATCTAACTTTGTCAGATATCATCAAATAACATCCATTGAAGCCCATTGAGGTCAACTGTCACTTTGTAATATTTGAAAATTTTCAAAGTCTATCTTCCTAATTTGAAGTAGCATTTCAACATTTCTCATATATTCGAGTGAGTTTGCATCTAACTTTGTCAGATATCATCGAATAACATCCATTGAAGCCCATTGAGGTCAACTGTCACTTTGTAATAATTGAAAATTTTCAAAGTCTATCTTCCTAATTTGAAGTCGCATTTCAACATTTCCCATATATTCGAGTGAGTTTGCATCTAACTTTGTCAGATATCATCGAATAACATCCATTGAAGCCCATTGAGGTCAACTGTCACTTTGTAATAATTGAAAATTTTCAAAGTCTATCTTCCTAATTTGAAGTCGCATTTCAACATTTCTCATATATTCGAGTGAGTTTGCATCTAACTTTGTCAGATATCATCGAATAACATCGATTGAAGCCCATTGAGGTCAACTGTCACTTTGTAATATTTGAAAATTTTCAAAGTCTATCTTCCTAATTTGAAGTCGAATTTCAACATTTCTCATATATTTGAGTGAGTTTGCATCTATATTTGTCAGATATCATCGAATAACATCCATTGAAGCCCATTGAGGTCAACTGTCACTTTGTAATATTTGAAAATTTTCAAAGTCTATCTTCCTAATTTGAAGTAGCATTTCAACATTTCTCATATATTCGAGTGAGTTTGCATCTAACTTTGTCAGATATCATCGAATAACATCCATTGAAGCCCATTGAGGTCAACTGTCACTTTGTAATAATTGAAAATTTTCAAAGTCTATCTTCCTAATTTGAAGTCGCATTTCAACATTTCTCATATATTCGAGTGAGTTTGCATCTAACTTTGTCAGATATCATCGAATAACATCCATTGAAGCCCATTGAGGTCAACTGTCACTTTGTAATAATTGAAAATTTTCAAAGTCTATCTTCCTAATTTGAAGTCGCATTTCAACATTTCTCATATATTCGAGTGAGTTTGCATCTAACTTTGTCAGATATCATCGAATAACATCCATTGAAACCCATTGAGGTCAACTGTCACTTTGTAATAATTGAAAATTTTCAAAGTCTATCTTCCTAATTTGAAGTAGCATTTCAACATTTCTCATATATTCGAGTGAGTTTGCATCTAACTTTGTCAGATATCATCGAATAACATCCATTGAAGCCCATTGAGGTCAACTGTCACTTTGTAATAATTGAAAATTTTCAAAGTCTATCTTCCTAATTTGAAGTCGCATTTCAACATTTCTCATATATTCGAGTGAGTTTGCATCTAACTTTGTCAGATATCATCGAATAACATCCATTGAAACCCATTGAGGTCAACTGTCACTTTGTAATAATTGAAAATTTTCAAAGTCTATCTTCCTAATTTGAAGTCGAATTTCAACATTTCTCATATATTTGAGTGAGTTTGCATCTAACTTTGTCAGATATCATCGAATAACATCCATTGAAGCCCATTGAGGTCAACTGTCACTTTGTAATAATTGAAAATTTTCAAAGTCTATCTTACTAATTTGAAGTCGAATTTCAATATTTCTCATATATTTGAGTGAGTTTGCATCTAACTTTGTCAGATATCATCGAATAACATCCATTGAAGCCCATTGAGGTCAAATGTCACTTTGTAATAATTGAAAATTTTCAAAGTCTATCTTCCTAATTTGAAGTCGAATTTCAACATTTCTCATATATTTGAGTGAGTTTGCATCTAACTTCGTCAGATATCATCGAATAACAACGATTGAAGCCCATTGAGGTCAACTGTCACTTTGTAATATTTGAAAATTTTCAAAGTCTATCTTCCTAATTTGAAGTCGAATTTCAACATTTCTCATATATTTGAGTGAGTTTGCATCTAACTTTGTCAGATATCATCAAATAACATCCATTGAAGCCCATTGAGGTCAACTGTCACTTTGTAATATTTGAAAATTTTCAAAGTCTATCTTCCTAATTTGAAGTCCAATTTCAACATTTCTCATATATTTGAGTGAGTTTGCATCTAACTTTGTAAGATATCATCGAATAACATCCATTGAAGCCCATTGAGGTCAACTGTCAGTTTGTAATAATTGAAAATTTTCAAAGTCTATCTTCCTAATTTGAAGTCGAATTTCAACATTTCTCATATATTTGAGTGAGTTTGCATCTAACTTTGTCAGATATCATCGAATAACATCCATTGAAGCCCATTGAGGTCAACTGTCACTTTGTAATAATTGAAAATTTTGAATGTCTATCTTCCTAATTTGAAGTCGCATTTCAACATTTCTCATATATTCGAGTGAGTTTGCATCTAACTTTGTCAGATATCATCGAATAACATCCATTGAAGCCCATTGAGGTCAACTGTCACTTTGTAATAATCGAAAATTTTCAAAGTCTATCTTCCTAATTTGAAGTCGAATTTCAACATTTCTCATATATTTGAGTGAGTTTGCATCTAACTTTGTCAGATATCATCGAATAACATCCATTGAAGCCCATTGAGGTCAACTGTCACTTTGTAATAATTGAAAATTTTCAAAGTCTATCTTACTAATTTGAAGTCGAATTTCAATATTTCTCATATATTTGAGTGAGTTTGCATCTAACTTTGTCAGATATCATCGAATAACATCCATTGAAGCCCATTGAGGTCAACTGTCACTTTGTAATAATTGAAAATTTTCAAAGTCTATCTTCCTAATTTGAAGTCGAATTTCAACATTTCTCATATATTTGAGTGAGTTTGCATCTAACTTTGTCAGATATCATCAAATAACATCCATTGAAGCCCATTGAGGTCAACTGTCACTTTGTAATATTTGAAAATTTTCAAAGTCTATCTTCCTAATTTGAAGTAGCATTTCAACATTTCTCATATATTCGAGTGAGTTTGCATCTAACTTTGTCAGATATCATCGAATAACATCCATTGAAGCCCATTGAGGTCAACTGTCACTTTGTAATAATTGAAAATTTTCAAAGTCTATCTTCCTAATTTGAAGTCGCATTTCAACATTTCTCATATAATCGAGTGAGTTTGCATCTAACTTTGTCAGATATCATCGAATAACATCCATTGAAGCCCATTGAGGTCAACTGTCACTTTGTAATATTTGAAAATTTTCAAAGTCTATCTTCCTAATTTGAAGTCGAATTTCAACATTTCTCATATATTTGAATGAGTTTGCATCTATATTTGTCAGATATCATCGAATAACATCCATTGAAGCCCATTGAGGTCAACTGTCACTTTGTAATATTTGAAAATTTTCAAAGTCTATCTTCCTAATTTGAAGTAGCATTTCAACATTTCTCATATATTCGAGTGAGTTTGCATCTAACTTTGTCAGATATCATCGAATAACATCCATTGAAGCCCATTGAGGTCAACTGTCACTTTGTAATAATTGAAAATTTTCAAAGTCTATCTTCCTAATTTGAAGTCGCATTTCAACATTTCTCATATATTCGAGTGAGTTTGCATCTAACTTTGTCAGATATCATCGAATAACATCCATTGAAGCCCATTGAGGTCAACTGTCACTTTGTAATAATTGAAAATTTTCAAAGTCTATCTTCCTAATTTGAAGTCGCATTTCAACATTTCTCATATATTCGAGTGAGTTTGCATCTAACTTTGTCAGATATCATCGAATAACATCCATTTAAACCCATTGAGGTCAACTGTCACTTTGTAATAATTGAAAATTTTCAAAGTCTATCTTCCTAATTTGAAGTAGCATTTCAACATTTCTCATATATTCGAGTGAGTTTGCATCTAACTTTGTCAGATATCATCGAATAACATCCATTGAAGCCCATTGAGGTCAACTGTCACTTTGTAATAATTGAAAATTTTCAAAGTCTATCTTCCTAATTTGAAGTCGCATTTCAACATTTCTCATATATTCGAGTGAGTTTGCATCTAACTTTGTCAGATATCATCGAATAACATCCATTGAAGCCCATTGAGGTCAACTGTCACTTTGTAATAATTGAAAATTTTCAAAGTCTATCTTCCTAATTTGAAGTGGCATTTCAACATTTCTCATATATTCGAGTGAGTTTGCATCTAACTTTGTCAGATATCATCGAATAACATCCATTGAAACCCATTGAGGTCAACTGTCACTTTGTAATAATTGAAAATTTTCAAAGTCTATCTTACTAATTTGAAGTCGAATTTCAATATTTCTCATATATTTGAGTGAGTTTGCATCTAACTTTGTCAGATATCATCGAATAACATCCATTGAAGCCCATTGAGGTCAAATGTCACTTTGTAATAATTGAAAATTTTCAAAGTCTATCTTCCTAATTTGAAGTCGAATTTCAACATTTCTCATATATTTGAGTGAGTTTGCATCTAACTTTGTCAGATATCATCAAATAACATCCATTGAAGCCCATTGAGGTCAACTGTCACTTTGTAATATTTGAAAATTTTCAAAGTCTATCTTCCTAATTTGAAGTCGAATTTCAACATTTCTCATATATTTGAGTGAGTTTGCATCTAACTTTGTCAGATATCATCAAATAACATCCATTGAAGCCCATTGAGGTCAACTGTCACTTTGTAATATTTGAAAATTTTCAAAGTCTATCTTCCTAATTTGAAGTCGAATTTCAACATTTCTCATATAATTGAGTGAGTTTGCATCTAACTTTGTAAGATATCATCGAATAACATCCATTGAAGCCCATTGAGGTCAACTGTCAGTTTGTAATAATTGAAAATTTTCAAAGTCTATCTTCCTAATTTGAAGTCGAATTTCAACATTTCTCATATATTTGAGTGAGTTTGCATCTAACTTTGTCAGATATCATCGAATAACATCCATTGAAGCCCATTGAGGTCAACTGTCACTTTGTAATAATTGAAAATTTTGAATGTCTATCTTCCTAATTTGAAGTCGCATTTCAACATTTCTCATATATTCGAGTGAGTTTGCATCTAACTTTGTCAGATATCATCGAATAACATCCATTGAAACCCATTGAGGTCAACTGTCACTTTGTAATAATTGAAAATTTTCAAACTCTATCTTCCTAATTTGAAGTCGAATTTCAACACTTCTCATATATTTGAGTGAGTTTGCATCTAACTTTGTCAGATATCATCGAATAACATCCATTGAAGCCCATTGAGGTCAACTGTCACTTTGTAATATTTGAAAATTTTCAAAGTCTATCTTCCTAATTTGAAGTCGAATTTCAACATTTCTCATATATTTGAATGAGTTTGCATCTATATTTGTCAGATATCATCGAATAACATCCATTGAAGCCCATTGAGGTCAACTGTCACTTTGTAATATTTGAAAATTTTCAAAGTCTATCTTCCTAATTTGAAGTAGCATTTCAACATTTCTCATATATTCGAGTGAGTTTGCATCTAACTTTGTCAGATATCATCGAATAACATCCATTGAAGCCCATTGAGGTCAACTGTCACTTTGTAATAATTGAAAATTTTCAAAGTCTATCTTCCTAATTTGAAGTCGCATTTCAACATTTCTCATATATTCGAGTGAGTTTGCATCTAACTTTGTCAGATATCATCGAATAACATCCATTGAAGCCCATTGAGGTCAACTGTCACTTTGTAATAATTGAAAATTTTCAAAGTCTATCTTCCTAATTTGAAGTCGCATTTCAACATTTCTCATATATTCGAGTGAGTTTGCATCTAACTTTGTCAGATATCATCGAATAACATCCATTGAAACCCATTGAGGTCAACTGTCACTTTGTAATAATTGAAAATTTTCAAAGTCTATCTTCCTAATTTGAAGTAGCATTTCAACATTTCTCATATATTCGAGTGAGTTTGCATCTAACTTTGTCAGATATCATCGAATAACATCCATTGAAGCCCATTGAGGTCAACTGTCACTTTGTAATAATTGAAAATTTTCAAAGTCTATCTTCCTAATTTGAAGTCGCATTTCAACATTTCTCATATATTCGAGTGAGTTTGCATCTAACTTTGTCAGATATCATCGAATAACATCCATTGAAGCCCATTGAGGTCAACTGTCACTTTGTAATAATTGAAAATTTTCAAAGTCTATCTTCCTAATTTGAAGTCGCATTTCAACATTTCTCATATATTCGAGTGAGTTTGCATCTAACTTTGTCAGATATCATCGAATAACATCCATTGAAACCCATTGAGGTCAACTGTCACTTTGTAATAATTGAAAATTTTCAAAGTCTATCTTACTAATTTGAAGTCGAATTTCAATATTTCTCATATATTTGAGTGAGTTTGCATCTAACTTTGTCAGATATCATCGAATAACATCCATTGAAGCCCATTGAGGTCAAATGTCACTTTGTAATAATTGAAAATTTTCAAAGTCTATCTTCCTAATTTGAAGTCGAATTTCAACATTTCTCATATATTTGAGTGAGTTTGCATCTAACTTTGTCAGATATCATCAAATAACATCCATTGAAGCCCATTGAGGTCAACTGTCACTTTGTAATATTTGAAAATTTTCAAAGTCTATCTTCCTAATTTGAAGTCGAATTTCAACATTTCTCATATATTTGAGTGAGTTTGCATCTAACTTTGTCAGATATCATCAAATAACATCCATTGAAGCCCATTGAGGTCAACTGTCACTTTGTAATATTTGAAAATTTTCAAAGTCTATCTTCCTAATTTGAAGTCGAATTTCAATATTTCTCATATATTTGAGTGAGTTTGCATCTAACTTTGTAAGATATCATCGAATAACATCCATTGAAGCCCATTGAGGTCAACTGTCAGTTTGTAATAATTGAAAATTTTCAAAGTCTATCTTCCTAATTTGAAGTCGAATTTCAACATTTCTCATATATTTGAGTGAGTTTGCATCTAACTTTGTCAGATATCATCTAATAACATCCATTGAAACCCATTGAGGTCAACTGTCACTTTGTAATAATTGAAAATTTTCAAAGTCTATCTTCCTAATTTGAAGTCGAATTTCAACATTTCTCATATATTTGAGTGAGTTTGCATCCAACTTTGTCAGATATCATCGAATAACATCCATTGAAACCCATTGAGGTCAACTGTCACTTTGTAATAATTGAAAATTTTCAAAGTATATCTTCCTAATTTGAAGTCGAATTTCAACATTTCTCATATATTCGTGTGAGTTTGCATCTAACTTTGTCAGATATCATCGAATAACATCCATTGAAGCCCATTGAGGTCAACTGTCACTTTGTAATATTTGAAAATTTTTAAAGTCTATCTTCCTAATTTGAAGTCGAATTTCAACATTTCTCATATATTTGAGTGAGTTTGCATCTAACTTTGTAAGATATCAACGAATAACATCCATTGAAGCCCATTGAGGTCAACTGTCACTTTGTAATAATTGAAAATTTTCAAAGTCTATCTTCCTAATTTTAAGTCGAATTTCAACATTTCTCATATATTTGAGTGAGTTTGCATCTAACTTTGTCAGATATCATCGAATAACAACCATTGAAGCCCATTGAGGTCAACTGTCACTTTGTAATAATTGAAAATTTTCAAAGTCTATCTTCTTAATTTGAAGTCGCATTTCAACATTTCTCATATATTCGAGTGAGTTTGCATCTAACTTTGTCAGATATCATCGAATAACATCCATTGAAACCCATTTAGGTCAACTGTCACTTTGTAATAATTGAAAATTTTCAAAGTCTATCTTCCTAATTTGAAGTCGAATTTCAACATTTCTCATATATTTGAGTGAGTTTGCATCTAACTTTGTCAGATATCATCGAATAACATCCATTGAAGCCCATTGAGGTCAACTGTCACTTTGTAATAATTGAAAATTTTTAAAGTCTATCTTCCTAATTTGAAGTCGAATTTCAACATTTCTCATATATTTGAGTGAGTTTGCATCTAACTTTGTCAGATATCATCGAATAACATCCATTGAAGCCCATTGAGGTCAACTGTCACTTTGTAATAATTGAAAATTTTCAAAGTCTATCTCCTAATTTGAAGTCGAATTTCAACATTTCTCATATATTTGAGTGAGTTTGCATCTAACTTTGTCAGATATCATCGAATAACATCGATTGAAGCCCTTTGAGGTCAACTGTCACTTTGTAATAATTGAAAATTTTCAAAGTCTATCTTCCTAATTTGAAGTCCAATTTCAACATTTCTCATATATTTGAGTGAGTTTGCATCTAACTTTGTAAGATATCATCGAATAACATCCATTGAAGCCCATTGAGGTCAACTGTCACTTTGTAATAATTGAAAATTTTCAAATTCTATCTTCCTAATTTGAAGTCGAATTTCAACATTTCTCATATATTTGAGTGAGTTTGCATCTAACTTTGTCAGATATCATCGAATAACATCCATTGAAGCCCATTGAGGTCAACTGTCACTTTGTAATAATCGAAAATTTTCAAAGTCTATCTTCCTAATTTGAAGTCGCATTTCAACATTTCTCATATATTCGAGTGAGTTTGCATCTAACTTTACATTCATTGAAGCCCATTGAAGTCGAATCTCACTTTGTGTTGATTGAAAATTTTCAAAGTCTATCTTCCTCATTTGAAGTCGAATTTCAACATTTCTCATATAATTGAATGAGTTTGCATCTAACTTTGTCAGATATCTTCGATTTACATTCATTGAAGCCCATTGAAGTCGATTCTCACTTTGTGTTGATTGAAAATTTTCAAAGTCTATCTTCCTCATTTGAAGTCGAATTTCAACATTTCTCATATATTTTAATGAGTTTGCATCTAACTTTGTCAGATATCGTCGATTTACATTCATTGAAGCCCATTGAAGTCGATTCTCACTTTGTGTTGTTTGAAAATTTTCAGTCTATCTTCCTCATTTGAAGTCGAATTTCAACATTTCTCATATATTTGAGTGAGTTTGCATCTAACTTTGTCAGATATCATCGAATAACATCCATTGAAGCCCATTGAGGTCAACTGTCACTTTGTAATAATTGAAAATTTTCAAAGTCTATCTTCCTAATTTGAAGTCGAATTTCAACATTTCTCATATATTTGAGTGAGTTTGCATCCAACTTTGTCAGATATCATCAAATAACATCCATTGAAGCCCATTGAGGTCAACTGTCACTTTGTAATATTTGAAAATTTTCAAAGTCTATCTTCCTAATTTGAAGTCGAATTACAACATTTCTCATATATTTGAGTGAGTTTGCATCTAACTTTGTCAGATATCATCAAATAACATCCATTGAAGCCCATTGAGGTCAACTGTCACTTTGTAATATTTGAAAATTTTTAATCTTCCTAATTTGAAGTCGAATTTCAACATTTCTCATATATTTGAGTGAGTTTGCATCTAACTTTGTAAGATATCATCGAATAACATCCATTGAAGCACATTGAGGTCAACTGTCACTTTGTAATAATTGAAAATTTTCAAAGTCTATCTTCCTAATTTGAAGTCGAATTTCAACATTTCTCATATATTTGAGTGAGTTTGCATCTAACTTTGTCAGATATCATCGAATAACATCCATTGAAGCCCATTGAGGTCAACTGTCACTTTGTAATAATTGAAAATTTTCAAAGTCTATCTTCCTAATTTGAAGTCGCATTTCAACATTTCTCATATATTCGAGTGAGTTTGCATCTAAGTTTGTCAGATATCATCAAATAACATCCATTGAAGCCCATTGAGGTCAACTGTCACTTTGTAATATTTGAAAATTTTCAAAGTCTATCTTCCTAATTTGAAGTCGAATTTCAACATTTCTCATATATTTGAGTGAGTTTGCATCTAACTTTGTCAGATATCATCAAATAACATCCATTGAAGCCCATTGAGGTCAACTGTCACTTTGTAATATTTGAAAATTTTTAAAGTCTATCTTCCTAATTTGAAGTCGAATTTCAACATTTCTCATATATTTGAGTGAGTTTGCATCTAACTTTGTAAGATATCATCGAATAACATCCATTGAAGCCCATTGAGGTCAACTGTCACTTTGTAATAATTGAAAATTTTCAAAGTCTATTTTCCTAATTTGAAGTCGAATTTCAACATTTCTCATATATTTGAGTGAGTTTGCATCTAACTTTGTCAGATATCATCGAATAACATCCATTGAAGCCCATTGAGGTCAACAGTCACTTTGTAATAATTAAAAAATTTCAAAGTCTATCTTCCTAATTTGAAGTCGCATTTCAACATTTCTCATATGTTCGAGTGAGTTTGCATCTAACTTTGTCAGATATCATCGAATAACATCCATTGAAGCCCATTGAGGTCAACTGTCACTTTGTAATAATTGAAAATTTTCTAAGTCTATCTTCCTAATTTGAAGTCGAATTTCAACATTTTTCATATATTTGAGTGAGTTTGCATCTAACTTTGTCAGATATCATCGAATAACATCCATTGAAGCCCATTGAGGTCAACTGTCACTTTGTAATAATTGAAAATTTTCAAAGTCTATCTTCCTAATTTGAAGTCGAATTTCAATATTTCTCATATATTTGAGTGAGTTTGCATCTAACTTTGTCAGATATCATCGAATAACATCCATTGAAGCCCATTGAGGTCAACTGTCACTTTGTAATAATTGAAAATTTTCAAAGTCTATCTTCCTAATTTGAAGTCGAATTTCAACATTCCTCATATATTTGAGTGAGTTTGCATCTAACTTTGTCAGATATCATCGAATAACATCCATTGAAGCCCATTGAGGTCAACTGTCACTTTGTAATAATTGAAAATTTTCAAAGTCTATCTTCCTAATTTGAAGTCGAATTTCAACATTTCTCATATATTTGAGTGAGTTTGCATCCAACTTTGTCAGATATCATCGAATAACATCCATTGAAGCCCATTGAGGTCAACTGTCACTTTGTAATATTTGAAAATTTTCAAAGTCTATCTTCCTAATTTGAAGTCGAATTTCAACATTTCTCATATATTTGAGTGAGTTTGCATCTAACTTTGTAAGATATCATCGAATAACATCCATTGAAGCACATTGAGGTCAACTGTCACTTTGTAATAATTGAAAATTTTCAAAGTCTATCTTCCTAATTTGAAGTCGAATTTCAACATTTCTCATATATTTGAGTGAGTTTGCATCTAACTTTGTCAGATATCATCGAATAACATCCATTGAAGCCCATTGAGGTCAACTGTCACTTTGTAATAATTGAAAATTTTCAAAGTCTATCTTCCTAATTTGAAGTCGCATTTCAACATTTCTCATATATTCGAGTGAGTTTGCATCTAAGTTTGTCAGATATCATCAAATAACATCCATTGAAGCCCATTGAGGTCAACTGTCACTTTGTAATATTTGAAAATTTTCAAAGTCTATCTTCCTAATTTGAAGTCGAATTTCAACATTTCTCATATATTTGAGTGAGTTTGCATCTAACTTTGTCAGATATCATCAAATAACATCCATTGAAGCCCATTGAGGTCAACTGTCACTTTGTAATATTTGAAAATTTTTAAAGTCTATCTTCCTAATTTGAAGTCGAATTTCAACATTTCTCATATATTTGAGTGAGTTTGCATCTAACTTTGTAAGATATCATCGAATAACATCCATTGAAGCCCATTGAGGTCAACTGTCACTTTGTAATAATTGAAAATTTTCAAAGTCTATCTTCCTAATTTGAAGTCGCATTTCAACATTTCTCATATATTCGAGTGAGTTTGCATCTAAGTTTGTCAGATATCATCGAATAACATCCATTGAAACCCATTGAGGTCAACTGTCACTTTGTAATAATTGAAAATTTTCAAAGTCTATCTTCCTAATTTGAAATCGAATTTCAACATTTCTCATATATTTGAGTGAGTTTGCATCCAACTTTGTCAGATATCATCTAATAACATCCATTGAAACCCATTGAGGTCAACTGTCACTTTGTAATAATTGAAAATTTTCAAAGTCTATCTTCCTAATTTGAAGTCGAATTTCAACATTTCTCATATATTTGAGTGAGTTTGCATCCAACTTTGTCAGATATCATCGAATAACATCCATTGAAACCCATTGAGGTCAACTGTCACTTTGTAATAATTGAAAATTTTCAAAGTCTATCTTCCTAATTTGAAGTCGAATTTCAACATTTCTCATATATTCGTGTGAGTTTGCATCTAACTTTGTCAGATATCATCGAATAACATCCATTGAAGCCCATTGAGGTCAACTGTCACTTTGTAATATTTGAAAATTTTTAAAGTCTATCTTCCTAATTTGAAGTCGAATTTCAACATTTCTCATATATTTGAGTGAGTTTGCATCTAACTTTGTAAGATATCAACGAATAACATCCATTGAAGCCCATTGAGGTCAACTGTCACTTTGTAATAATTGAAAATTTTCAAAGTCTATCTTCCTAATTTTAAGTCGAATTTCAACATTTCTCATATATTTGAGTGAGTTTGCATCTAACTTTGTCAGATATCATCGAATAACTTCCATTGAAGCCCATTGAGGTCAACTGTCACTTTGTAATAATTGAAAATTTTCAAAGTCTATCTTCTTAATTTGAAGTCGCATTTCAACATTTCTCATATATTCGAGTGAGTTTGCATCTAACTTTGTCAGATATCATCGAATAACATCCATTGAAACCCATTTAGGTCAACTGTCACTTTGTAATAATTGAAAATTTTCAAAGTCTATCTTCCTAATTTGAAGTCGAATTTCAACATTTCTCATATATTTGAGTGAGTTTGCATCTAACTTTGTCAGATATCATCGAATAACATCCATTGAAGCCCATTGAGGTCAACTGTCACTTTGTAATAATTGAAAATTTTTAAAGTCTATCTTCCTAATTTGAAGTCGAATTTCAACATTTCTCATATATTTGAGTGAGTTTGCATCTAACTTTGTCAGATATCATCGAATAACATCCATTGAAGCCCATTGAGGTCAACTGTCACTTTGTAATAATTGAAAATTTTCAAAGTCTATCTCCTAATTTGAAGTCGAATTTCAACATTTCTCATATATTTGAGTGAGTTTGCATCTAACTTTGTCAGATATCATCGAATAACATCGATTGAAGCCCTTTGAGGTCAACTGTCACTTTGTAATAATTGAAAATTTTCAAAGTCTATCTTCCTAATTTGAAGTCGAATTTCAACATTTCTCATATATTTGAGTGAGTTTGCATCTAACTTTGTAAGATATCATCGAATAACATCCATTGAAGCCCATTGAGGTCAACTGTCACTTTGTAATAATTGAAAATTTTCAAATTCTATCTTCCTAATTTGAAGTCGAATTTCAACATTTCTCATATATTTGAGTGAGTTTGCATCTAACTTTGTCAGATATCATCGAATAACATCCATTGAAGCCCATTGAGGTCAACTGTCACTTTGTAATAATCGAAAATTTTCAAAGTCTATCTTCCTAATTTGAAGTCGCATTTCAACATTTCTCATATATTCGAGTGAGTTTGCATCTAACTTTACATTCATTGAAGCCCATTGAAGTCGAATCTCACTTTGTGTTGATTGAAAATTTTCAAAGTCTATCTTCCTCATTTGAAGTCGAATTTCAACATTTCTCATATAATTGAATGAGTTTGCATCTAACTTTGTCAGATATCTTCGATTTACATTCATTGAAGCCCATTGAAGTCGATTCTCACTTTGTGTTGATTGAAAATTTTCAAAGTCTATCTTCCTCATTTGAAGTCGAATTTCAACATTTCTCATATATTTTAATGAGTTTGCATCTAACTTTGTCAGATATCGTCGATTTACATTCATTGAAGCCCATTGAAGTCGATTCTCACTTTGTGTTGTTTGAAAATTTTCAGTCTATCTTCCTCATTTGAAGTCGAATTTCAACATTTCTCATATATTTGAGTGAGTTTGCATCTAACTTTGTCAGATATCATCGAATAACATCCATTGAAGCCCATTGAGGTCAACTGTCACTTTGTAATAATTGAAAATTTTCAAAGTCTATCTTCCTAATTTGAAGTCGAATTTCAACATTTCTCATATATTTGAGTGAGTTTGCATCCAACTTTGTCAGATATCATCAAATAACATCCATTGAAGCCCATTGAGGTCAACTGTCACTTTGTAATATTTGAAAATTTTCAAAGTCTATCTTCCTAATTTGAAGTCGAATTACAACATTTCTCATATATTTGAGTGAGTTTGCATCTAACTTTGTCAGATATCATCAAATAACATCCATTGAAGCCCATTGAGGTCAACTGTCACTTTGTAATATTTGAAAATTTTTAATCTTCCTAATTTGAAGTCGAATTTCAACATTTCTCATATATTTGAGTGAGTTTGCATCTAACTTTGTAAGATATCATCGAATAACATCCATTGAAGCACATTGAGGTCAACTGTCACTTTGTAATAATTGAAAATTTTCAAAGTCTATCTTCCTAATTTGAAGTCGAATTTCAACATTTCTCATATATTTGAGTGAGTTTGCATCTAACTTTGTCAGATATCATCGAATAACATCCATTGAAGCCCATTGAGGTCAACTGTCACTTTGTAATAATTGAAAATTTTCAAAGTCTATCTTCCTAATTTGAAGTCGCATTTCAACATTTCTCATATATTCGAGTGAGTTTGCATCTAAGTTTGTCAGATATCATCAAATAACATCCATTGAAGCCCATTGAGGTCAACTGTCACTTTGTAATATTTGAAAATTTTCAAAGTCTATCTTCCTAATTTGAAGTCGAATTTCAACATTTCTCATATATTTGAGTGAGTTTGCATCTAACTTTGTCAGATATCATCAAATAACATCCATTGAAGCCCATTGAGGTCAACTGTCACTTTGTAATATTTGAAAATTTTTAAAGTCTATCTTCCTAATTTGAAGTCGAATTTCAACATTTCTCATATATTTGAGTGAGTTTGCATCTAACTTTGTAAGATATCATCGAATAACATCCATTGAAGCCCATTGAGGTCAACTGTCACTTTGTAATAATTGAAAATTTTCAAAGTCTATTTTCCTAATTTGAAGTCGAATTTCAACATTTCTCATATATTTGAGTGAGTTTGCATCTAACTTTGTCAGATATCATCGAATAACATCCATTGAAGCCCATTGAGGTCAACAGTCACTTTGTAATAATTAAAAAATTTCAAAGTCTATCTTCCTAATTTGAAGTCGCATTTCAACATTTCTCATATGTTCGAGTGAGTTTGCATCTAACTTTGTCAGATATCATCGAATAACATCCATTGAAGCCCATTGAGGTCAACTGTCACTTTGTAATAATTGAAAATTTTCTAAGTCTATCTTCCTAATTTGAAGTCGAATTTCAACATTTTTCATATATTTGAGTGAGTTTGCATCTAACTTTGTCAGATATCATCGAATAACATCCATTGAAGCCCATTGAGGTCAACTGTCACTTTGTAATAATTGAAAATTTTCAAAGTCTATCTTCCTAATTTGAAGTCGAATTTCAATATTTCTCATATATTTGAGTGAGTTTGCATCTAACTTTGTCAGATATCATCGAATAACATCCATTGAAGCCCATTGAGGTCAACTGTCACTTTGTAATAATTGAAAATTTTCAAAGTCTATCTTCCTAATTTGAAGTCGAATTTCAACATTCCTCATATATTTGAGTGAGTTTGCATCTAACTTTGTCAGATATCATCGAATAACATCCATTGAAGCCCATTGAGGTCAACTGTCACTTTGTAATAATTGAAAATTTTCAAAGTCTATCTTCCTAATTTGAAGTCGAATTTCAACATTTCTCATATATTTGAGTGAGTTTGCATCCAACTTTGTCAGATATCATCGAATAACATCCATTGAAGCCCATTGAGGTCAACTGTCACTTTGTAATATTTGAAAATTTTCAAAGTCTATCTTCCTAATTTGAAGTCGAATTTCAACATTTCTCATATATTTGAGTGAGTTTGCATCTAACTTTGTAAGATATCATCGAATAACATCCATTGAAGCACATTGAGGTCAACTGTCACTTTGTAATAATTGAAAATTTTCAAAGTCTATCTTCCTAATTTGAAGTCGAATTTCAACATTTCTCATATATTTGAGTGAGTTTGCATCTAACTTTGTCAGATATCATCGAATAACATCCATTGAAGCCCATTGAGGTCAACTGTCACTTTGTAATAATTGAAAATTTTCAAAGTCTATCTTCCTAATTTGAAGTCGCATTTCAACATTTCTCATATATTCGAGTGAGTTTGCATCTAAGTTTGTCAGATATCATCAAATAACATCCATTGAAGCCCATTGAGGTCAACTGTCACTTTGTAATATTTGAAAATTTTCAAAGTCTATCTTCCTAATTTGAAGTCGAATTTCAACATTTCTCATATATTTGAGTGAGTTTGCATCTAACTTTGTCAGATATCATCAAATAACATCCATTGAAGCCCATTGAGGTCAACTGTCACTTTGTAATATTTGAAAATTTTTAAAGTCTATCTTCCTAATTTGAAGTCGAATTTCAACATTTCTCATATATTTGAGTGAGTTTGCATCTAACTTTGTAAGATATCATCGAATAACATCCATTGAAGCCCATTGAGGTCAACTGTCACTTTGTAATAATTGAAAATTTTCAAAGTCTATTTTCCTAATTTGAAGTCGAATTTCAACATTTCTCATATATTTGAGTGAGTTTGCATCTAACTTTGTCAGATATCATCGAATAACATCCATTGAAGCCCATTGAGGTCAACTGTCACTTTGTAATAATTAAAAATTTTCAAAGTCTATCTTCCTAATTTGAAGTCGCATTTCAACATTTCTCATATATTCGAGTGAGTTTGCATCTAACTTTGTCAGATATCATCGAATAACATCCATTGAAGCCCATTGAGGTCAACTGTCACTTTGTAATAATTGAAAATTTTCTAAGTCTATCTTCCTAATTTGAAGTCGAATTTCAACATTTTTCATATATTTGAGTGAGTTTGCATCTAACTTTGTCAGATATCATCGAATAACATCCATTGAAGCCCATTGAGGTCAACTGTCACTTTGTAATAATTGAAAATTTTCAAAGTCTATCTTCCTAATTTGAAGTCGAATTTCAATATTTCTCATATATTTGAGTGAGTTTGCATCTAACTTTGTCAGATATCATCGAATAACATCCATTGAAGCCCATTGAGGTCAACTGTCACTTTGTAATAATTGAAAATTTTCAAAGTCTATCTTCCTAATTTGAAGTCGAATTTCAACATTCCTCATATATTTGAGTGAGTTTGCATCTAACTTTGTCAGATATCATCGAATAACATCCATTGAAGCCCATTGAGGTCAACTGTCACTTTGTAATAATTGAAAATTTTCAAAGTCTATCTTCCTAATTTGAAGTCGAATTTCAACATTTCTCATATATTTGAGTGAGTTTGCATCCAACTTTGTCAGATATCATCGAATAACATCCATTGAAGCCCATTGAGGTCAACTGTCACTTTGTAATATTTGAAAATTTTCAAAGTCTATCTTCCTAATTTGAAGTCGAATTTCAACATTTCTCATATATTTGAGTGAGTTTGCATCTAACTTTGTAAGATATCATCGAATAACATCCATTGAAGCACATTGAGGTCAACTGTCACTTTGTAATAATTGAAAATTTTCAAAGTCTATCTTCCTAATTTGAAGTCGAATTTCAACATTTCTCATATATTTGAGTGAGTTTGCATCTAACTTTGTCAGATATCATCGAATAACATCCATTGAAGCCCATTGAGGTCAACTGTCACTTTGTAATAATTGAAAATTTTCAAAGTCTATCTTCCTAATTTGAAGTCGCATTTCAACATTTCTCATATATTCGAGTGAGTTTGCATCTAAGTTTGTCAGATATCATCAAATAACATCCATTGAAGCCCATTGAGGTCAACTGTCACTTTGTAATATTTGAAAATTTTCAAAGTCTATCTTCCTAATTTGAAGTCGAATTTCAACATTTCTCATATATTTGAGTGAGTTTGCATCTAACTTTGTCAGATATCATCAAATAACATCCATTGAAGCCCATTGAGGTCAACTGTCACTTTGTAATATTTGAAAATTTTTAAAGTCTATCTTCCTAATTTGAAGTCGAATTTCAACATTTCTCATATATTTGAGTGAGTTTGCATCTAACTTTGTAAGATATCATCGAATAACATCCATTGAAGCCCATTGAGGTCAACTGTCACTTTGTAATAATTGAAAATTTTCAAAGTCTATTTTCCTAATTTGAAGTCGAATTTCAACATTTCTCATATATTTGAGTGAGTTTGCATCTAACTTTGTCAGATATCATCGAATAACATCCATTGAAGCCCATTGAGGTCAACTGTCACTTTGTAATAATTAAAAATTTTCAAAGTCTATCTTCCTAATTTGAAGTCGCATTTCAACATTTCTCATATATTCGAGTGAGTTTGCATCTAACTTTGTCAGATATCATCGAATAACATCCATTGAAGCCCATTGAGGTCAACTGTCACTTTGTAATAATTGAAAATTTTCTAAGTCTATCTTCCTAATTTGAAGTCGAATTTCAACATTTTTCATATATTTGAGTGAGTTTGCATCTAACTTTGTCAGATATCATCGAATAACATCCATTGAAGCCCATTGAGGTCAACTGTCACTTTGTAATAATTGAAAATTTTCAAAGTCTATCTTCCTAATTTGAAGTCGAATTTCAATATTTCTCATATATTTGAGTGAGTTTGCATCTAACTTTGTCAGATATCATCGAATAACATCCATTGAAGCCCATTGAGGTCAACTGTCACTTTGTAATAATTGAAAATTTTCAAAGTCTATCTTCCTAATTTGAAGTCGAATTTCAACATTCCTCATATATTTGAGTGAGTTTGCATCTAACTTTGTCAGATATCATCGAATAACATCCATTGAAGCCCATTGAGGTCAACTGTCACTTTGTAATAATTGAAAATTTTCAAAGACTATCTTCCTAATTTGAAGTCGAATTTCAACATTTCTCATATATTTGAGTGAGTTTGCATCCAACTTTGTCAGATATCATCGAATAACATCCATTGAAGCCCATTGAGGTCAACTGTCACTTTGTAATATTTGAAAATTTTCAAAGTCTATCTTCCTAATTTGAAGTCGAATTTCAACATTTCTCATATATTTGAGTGAGTTTGCATCTAACTTTGTCAGATATCATCAAATAACATCCATTGAACCCTTTTGAGGTCAACTGTCACTTTGTAATATTTGAAAATTTTTAAAGTCTATCTTCCTAATTTGAAGTCGAATTTCAACATTTCTCATATATTTGAGTGAGTTTGCATCTAACTTTGTAAGATATCAACGAATAACATCCATTGAAGCCCATTGAGGTCAACTGTCACTTTGTAATAATTGAAAATTTTCAAAGTCTATCTTCCTAATTTGAAGTCGAATTTCAACATTTCTCATATATTTGAGTGAGTTTGCATCTAACTTTGTCAGATATCATCGAATAACATCCATTGAAGCCCATTGAGGTCAACTGTCACTTTGTAATAATTGAAAATTTTCAAAGTCTATCTTCCTAATTTGAAGTCGCATTTCAACATTTCTCATATATTCGAGTGAGTTTGCATCTAACTTTGTCAGATATCATCAAATAACATCCATTGAAGCCCATTGAGGTCAACTGTCACTTTGTAATATTTGAAAATTTTCAAAGTCTATCTTCCTAATTTGAAGTCGAATTTCAACATTTCTCATATATTTGAGTGAGTTTGCATCTAACTTTGTCAGATATCATCAAATAACATCCATTGAAGCCCATTGAGGTCAACTGTCACTTTGTAATATTTGAAAATTTTTAAAGTCTATCTTCCTAATTTGAAGTCGAATTTCAACATTTCTCATATATTTGAGTGAGTTTGCATCTAACTTTGTAAGATATCATCGAATAACATCCATTGAAGCCCATTGAGGTCAACTGTCACTTTGTAATAATTGAAAATTTTCAAAGTCTATTTTCCTAATTTGAAGTCGAATTTCAACATTTCTCATATATTTGAGTGAGTTTGCATCTAACTTTGTCAGATATCATCGAATAACATCCATTGAAGCCCATTGAGGTCAACTGTCACTTTGTAATAATTAAAAATTTTCAAAGTCTATCTTCCTAATTTGAAGTCGCATTTCAACATTTCTCATATATTCGAGTGAGTTTGCATCTAACTTTGTCAGATATCATCGAATAACATCCATTGAAGCCCATTGAGGTCAACTGTCACTTTGTAATAATTGAAAATTTTCTAAGTCTATCTTCCTAATTTGAAGTCGAATTTCAACATTTTTCATATATTTGAGTGAGTTTGCATCTAACTTTGTCAGATATCATCGAATAACATCCATTGAAGCCCATTGAGGTCAACTGTCACTTTGTAATAATTGAAAATTTTCAAAGTCTATCTTCCTAATTTGAAGTCGAATTTCAATATTTCTCATATATTTGAGTGAGATTGCATCTAACTTTGTCAGATATCATCGAATAACATCCATTGAAGCCCATTGAGGTCAACTGTCACTTTGTAATAATTGAAAATTTTCAAAGTCTATCTTCCTAATTTGAAGTCGAATTTCAACATTCCTCATATATTTGAGTGAGTTTGCATCTAACTTTGTCAGATATCATCGAATAACATCCATTGAAGCCCATTGAGGTCAACTGTCACTTTGTAATAATTGAAAATTTTCAAAGTCTATCTTCCTAATTTGAAGTCGAATTTCAACATTTCTCATATATTTGAGTGAGTTTGCATCCAACTTTGTCAGATATCATCGAATAACATCCATTGAAGCCCATTGAGGTCAACTGTCACTTTGTAATATTTGAAAATTTTCAAAGTCTATCTTCCTAATTTGAAGTCGAATTTCAACATTTCTCATATATTTGAGTGAGTTTGCATCTAACTTTGTCAGATATCATCAAATAACATCCATTGAACCCTTTTGAGGTCAACTGTCACTTTGTAATATTTGAAAATTTTTAAAGTCTATCTTCCTAATTTGAAGTCGAATTTCAACATTTCTCATATATTTGAGTGAGTTTGCATCTAACTTTGTAAGATATCAACGAATAACATCCATTGAAGCCCATTGAGGTCAACTGTCACTTTGTAATAATTGAAAATTTTCAAAGTCTATCTTCCTAATTTGAAGTCGAATTTCAACATTTCTCATATATTTGAGTGAGTTTGCATCTAACTTTGTCAGATATCATCGAATAACATCCATTGAAGCCCATTGAGGTCAACTGTCACTTTGTAATAATTGAAAATTTTCAAAGTCTATCTTCCTAATTTGAAGTCGCATTTCAACATTTCTCATATATTCGAGTGAGTTTGCATCTAACTTTGTCAGATATCATCGAATAACATTCATTGAAACCCATTTAGGTCAACTGTCACTTTGTAATAATTGAAAATTTTCAAAGTCCATCTTCCTAATTTGAAGTCGAATTTCAACATTTCTCATATATTTGAGTGAGTTTGCATCTAACTTTGTCAGATATCATCGAATAACATCCATTGAAGCCCATTGAGGTCAACTGTCACTTTGTAATAATTGAAAATTTTCAAAGTCTATCTTCCTAATTTGAAGTCGAATTTCAACATTTCTCATATATTTGAGTGAGTTTGCATCTAACTTTGTCAGATATCATCGAATAACATCCATTGAAGCCCATTGAGGTCAACTGTCACTTTGTAATAATTGAAAATTTTTAAAGTCTATCTTCCTAATTTGAAGTCGAATTTCAACATTTCTCATATATTTGAGTGAGTTTGCATCTAACTTTGTCAGATATCATCGAATAACATCCATTGAAGCCCATTGAGGTCAACTGTCACTTTGTAATAATCGAAAATTTTGAAAGTCTATCTTCCTAATTTGAAGTCGCATTTCAACATTTCTCATATATTCGAGTGAGTTTGCATCTAACTTTACATTCATTGAAGCCCATTGAAGTCGAATCTCACTTTGTGTTGATTGAAAATTTTCAAAGTCTATCTTCCTCATTTGAAGTCGAATTTCAACATTTCTCATATAATTGAATGAGTTTGCATCTAACTTTGTCAGATATCTTCGATTTACATTCATTGAAGCCCATTGAAGTCGATTCTCACTTTGTGTTGATTGAAAATTTTCAAAGTCTATCTTCCTCATTTGAAGTCGAATTTCAACATTTCTCATATATTTTAATGAGTTTGCATCTAACTTTGTCAGATATCATCGAATAACATCCATTGAAGCCCATTGAGGTCAACTGTCACTTTGTAATAATTGAAAATTTTCAAAGTCTATCTTCCTAATTTGAAGTCGAATTTCAACATTTCTCATATATTTGAGTGAGTTTGCATCTAACTTTGTCAGATATCATCGAATAACATCCATTGAAGCCCATTGAGGTCAACTGTCACTTTGTAATAATCGAAAATTTTCAAAGTCTATCTTCCTAATTTGAAGTCGCATTTCAACATTTCTCATATATTCGAGTGAGTTTGCATCTAACTTTACATTCATTGAAGCCCATTGAAGTCGAATCTCACTTTGTGTTGATTGAAAATTTTCAAAGTCTATCTTCCTCATTTGAAGTCGAATTTCAACATTTCTCATATAATTGAATGAGTTTGCATCTAACTTTGTCAGATATCTTCGATTTACATTCATTGAAGCCCATTGAAGTCGATTCTCACTTTGTGTTGATTGAAAATTTTCAAAGTCTATCTTCCTCATTTGAAGTCGAATTTCAACATTTCTCATATATTTTAATGAGTTTGCATCTAACTTTGTCAGATATCGTCGATTTACATTCATTGAAGCCCATTGAAGTCGATTCTCACTTTGTGTTGTTTGAAAATTTTCAGTCTATCTTCCTCATTTGAAGTCGAATTTCAACATTTCTCATATATTTGAGTGAGTTTGCATCTAACTTTGTCAGATATCATCGAATAACATCCATTGAAGCCCATTGAGGTCAACTGTCACTTTGTAATATTTGAAAATTTTTAATCTTCCTAATTTGAAGTCGAATTTCAACATTTCTCATATATTTGAGTGAGTTTGCATCTAACTTTGTAAGATATCATCGAATAACATCCATTGAAGCCCATTGAGGTCAACTGTCACTTTGTAATAATTGAAAATTTTTAAAGTCTATCTTCCTAATTTGAAGTCGAATTTCAACATGTCCCATATATTTGAGTGAGTTTGCATCCAACTTTGTCAGATATCATCAAATAACATCCATTGAAGCCCATTGAGGTCAACTGTCACTTTGTAATATTTGAAAATTTTCAAAGTCTATCTTCCTAATTTGAAGTCGAATTTCAACATTTCTCATATATTTGAGTGAGTTTGCATCTAACTTTGTCAGATATCATCGAATAACATCCATTGAAGCCCATTGAGGTCAACTGTCACTTTGTAATAATTGAAAATTTTCAAAGTCTATCTTCCTAATTTGAAGTCGCATTTCAACATTCCTCATATATTCGAGTGAGTTTGCATCTAAGTTTGTCAGATATCATCGAATAACATCCATTGAAACCCATTGAGGTCAACTGTCACTTTGTAATAATTGAAAATTTTCAAAGTCTATCTTCCTAATTTGAAGTCGAATTTCAACATTTCTCATATATTTGAGTGAGTTTGCATCCAACTTTGTCAGATATCATCAAATAACATCCATTGAAGCCCATTGAGGTCAACTGTCACTTTGTAATATTTGAAAATTTTCAAAGTCTATCTTCCTAATTTGAAGTCGAATTTCAACATTTCTCATATATTTGAGTGAGTTTGCATCCAACTTTGTCAGATATCATCAAATAACATCCATTGAAGCCCATTGAGGTCAACTGTCACTTTGTAATAATTGAAAATTTTCAAAGTCTATCTTCCTAATTTGAAGTCGAATTTCAACATTTCTCATATATTTGAGTGAGTTTGCATCTAACTTTGTCAGATATCATCCAATAACATCCATTGAAGCCCATTGAGGTCAACTGTCTCTTTGTAATAATTGAAAATTTTCAAAGTCTATCTTCCTAATTTGAAGTCGAATTTCAATATTTCTCATATATTTGAGTGAGTTTGCATCTCACTTTGTCAGATATCATCGAATAACATCCATTGAAGCCCATTGAGGTCAACTGTCACTTTGTAATAATCGAAAATTTTCAAAGTCTATCTTCCTAATTTGAAGTCGCATTTCAACATTTCTCATATATTCGAGTGAGTTTGCATCTAACTTTACATTCATTGAAGCCCATTGAAGTCGAATCTCACTTTGTGTTGATTGAAAATTTTCAAAGTCTATCTTCCTCATTTGAAGTCGAATTTCAACATTTCTCATATAATTGAATGAGTTTGCATCTAACTTTGTCAAATATCTTCGATTTACATTCATTGAAGCCCATTGAAGTCGATTCTCACTTTGTGTTGATTGAAAATTTTCAAAGTCTATCTTCCTCATTTGAAGTCGAATTTCAACATTTCTCATATATTTTAATGAGTTTGCATCTAACTTTGTCAGATATCGTCGATTTACATTCATTGAAGCCCAATGAAGTCGATTCTCACTTTGTGTTGTTTGAAAATTTTCAGTCTATCTTCCTCATTTGAAGTCGAATTTCAACATTTCTCATATATTTGAGTGAGTTTGCATCTAACTTTGTCAGATATCATCGAATAACATCCATTGAAGCCCATTGAGGTCAACTGTCACTTTGTAATAATTGAAAATTTTCAAAGTCTATCTTCCTAATTTGAAGTCGAATTTCAACATTTCTCATATATTTGAGTGAGTTTGCATCCAACTTTGTCAGATATCATCAAATAACATCCATTGAAGCCCATTGAGGTCAACTGTCACTTTGTAATATTTGAAAATTTTCAAAGTCTATCTTCCTAATTTGAAGTCGAATTACAACATTTCTCATATATTTGAGTGAGTTTGCATCTAACTTTGTCAGATATCATCAAATAACATCCATTGAAGCCCATTGAGGTCAACTGTCATTTTGTAATATTTGAAAATTTTTAATCTTCCTAATTTGAAGTCGAATTTCAACATTTCTCATATATTTGAGTGAGTTTGCATCTAACTTTGTAAGATATCATCGAATAACATCCATTGAAGCCCATTGAGGTCAACTGTCACTTTGTAATAATTGAAAATTTTCAAAGTCTATCTTCCTAATTTGAAGTCGCATTTCAACATTTCTCATATATTCGAGTGAGTTTGCATCTAAGTTTGTCAGATATCATCAAATAACATCCATTGAAGCCCATTGAGGTCAACTGTCACTTTGTAATATTTGAAAATTTTCAAAGTCTATCTTCCTAATTTGAAGTCGAATTTCAACATTTCTCATATATTTGAGTGAGTTTGCATCTAACTTTGTCAGATATCATCAAATAACATCCATTGAAGCCCATTGAGGTCAACTGTCACTTTGTAATATTTGAAAATTTTTAAAGTCTATCTTCCTAATTTGAAGTCGAATTTCAACATTTCTCATATATTTGAGTGAGTTTGCATCTAACTTTGTAAGATATCATCGAATAACATCCATTGAAGCCCATTGAGGTCAACTGTCACTTTGTAATAATTGAAAATTTTCAAAGTCTATTTTCCTAATTTGAAGTCGAATTTCAACATTTCTCATATATTTGAGTGAGTTTGCATCTAACTTTGTCAGATATCATCGAATAACATCCATTGAAGCCCATTGAGGTCAACTGTCACTTTGTAATAATTAAAAATTTTCAAAGTCTATCTTCCTAATTTGAAGTCGCATTTCAACATTTCTCATATATTCGAGTGAGTTTGCATCTAACTTTGTCAGATATCATCGAATAACATCCATTGAAACCCATTGAGGTCAACTGTCACTTTGTAATAATTGAAAATTTTCAAAGTCTATCTTCCTAATTTGAAGTCGAATTTCAACATTTTTCATATATTTGAGTGAGTTTGCATCTAACTTTGTCAGATATCATCGAATAACATCCATTGAAGCCCATTGAGGTCAACTGTCACTTTGTAATAATTGAAAATTTTCAAAGTCTATCTTCCTAATTTGAAGTCGAATTTCAATATTTCTCATATATTTGAGTGAGTTTGCATCTAACTTTGTCAGATATCATCGAATAACATCCATTGAAGCCCATTGAGGTCAACTGTCACTTTGTAATAATTGAAAATTTTCAAAGTCTATCTTCCTAATTTGAAGTCGAATTTCAACATTCCTCATATATTTGAGTGAGTTTGCATCTAACTTTGTCAGATATCATCGAATAACATCCATTGAAGCCCATTGAGGTCAACTGTCACTTTGTAATAATTGAAAATTTTCAAAGTCTATCTTCCTAATTTGAAGTCGAATTTCAACATTTCTCATATATTTGAGTGAGTTTGCATCCAACTTTGTCAGATATCATCAAATAACATCCATTGAAGCCCATTGAGGTCAACTGTCACTTTGTAATATTTGAAAATTTTCAAAGTCTATCTTCCTAATTTGAAGTCGAATTTCAACATTTCTCATATATTTGAGTGAGTTTGCATCTAACTTTGTCAGATATCATCAAATAACATCCATTGAACCCTTTTGAGGTCAACTGTCACTTTGTAATATTTGAAAATTTTTAAAGTCTATCTTCCTAATTTGAAGTCGAATTTCAACATTTCTCATATATTTGAGTGAGTTTGCATCTAACTTTGTAAGATATCAACGAATAACATCCATTGAAGCCCATTGAGGTCAACTGTCACTTTGTAATAATTGAAAATTTTCAAAGTCTATCTTCCTCATTTGAAGTCGAATTTCAACATTTCTCATATATTTGAGTGAGTTTGCATCTAACTTTGTCAGATATCATCGAATAACATCCATTGAAGCCCATTGAGGTCAACTGTCACTTTGTAATAATTGAAAATTTTCAAAGTCTATCTTCCTAATTTGAAGTCGCATTTCAACATTTCTCATATATTCGAGTGAGTTTGCATCTAACTTTGTCAGATATCATCGAATAACATCCATTGAACCCTTTTGAGGTCAACTGTCACTTTGTAATATTTGAAAATTTTTAAAGTCTATCTTCCTAATTTGAAGTCGAATTTCAACATTTCTCATATATTTGAGTGAGTTTGCATCTAACTTTGTAAGATATCAACGAATAACATCCATTGAAGCCCATTGAGGTCAACTGTCACTTTGTAATAATTGAAAATTTTCAAAGTCTATCTTCCTCATTTGAAGTCGAATTTCAACATTTCTCATATATTTGAGTGAGTTTGCATCTAACTTTGTCAGATATCATCGAATAACATCCATTGAAGCCCATTGAGGTCAACTGTCACTTTGTAATAATTGAAAATTTTCAAAGTCTATCTTCCTAATTTGAAGTCGAATTTCAACATTTCTCATATATTTGAGTGAGTTTGCATCTAACTTTGTAAGATATCAACGAATAACATCCATTGAAGCCCATTGAGGTCAACTGTCACTTTGTAATAATTGAAAATTTTCAAAGTCTATCTTCCTCATTTGAAGTCGAATTTCAACATTTCTCATATATTTGAGTGAGTTTGCATCTAACTTTGTCAGATATCATCGAATAACATCCATTGAAGCCCATTGAGGTCAACTGTCACTTTGTAATAATTGAAAATTTTCAAAGTCTATCTTCCTAATTTGAAGTCGCATTTCAACATTTCTCATATATTCGAGTGAGTTTGCATCTAACTTTGTCAGATATCATCGAATAACATCCATTGAAACCCATTTAGGTCAACTGTCACTTTGTAATAATTGAAAATTTTCAAAGTCCATCTTCCTAATTTGAAGTCGAATTTCAACATTTCTCATATATTTGAGTGAGTTTGCATCTAACTTTGTCAGATATCATCGAATAACATCCATTGAAGCCCATTGAGGTCAACTGTCACTTTGTAATAATTGAAAATTTTCAAAGTCTATCTTCCTAATTTGAAGTCGAATTTCAACATTTCTCATATATTTGAGTGAGTTTGCATCTAACTTTGTAAGATATCAACGAATAACATCCATTGAAGCCCATTGAGGTCAACTGTCACTTTGTAATAATTGAAAATTTTCAAAGTCTATCTTCCTCATTTGAAGTCGAATTTCAACATTTCTCATATATTTGAGTGAGTTTGCATCTAACTTTGTCAGATATCATCGAATAACATCCATTGAAGCCCATTGAGGTCAACTGTCACTTTGTAATAATTGAAAATTTTCAAAGTCTATCTTCCTAATTTGAAGTCGCATTTCAACATTTCTCATATATTCGAGTGAGTTTGCATCTAACTTTGTCAGATATCATCGAATAACATCCATTGAAACCCATTTAGGTCAACTGTCACTTTGTAATAATTGAAAATTTTCAAAGTCCATCTTCCTAATTTGAAGTCGAATTTCAACATTTCTCATATATTTGAGTGAGTTTGCATCTAACTTTGTCAGATATCATCGAATAACATCCATTGAAGCCCATTGAGGTCAACTGTCACTTTGTAATAATTGAAAATTTTCAAAGTCTATCTTCCTAATTTGAAGTCGAATTTCAACATTTCTCATATATTTGAGTGAGTTTGCATCTAACTTTGTCAGATATCATCGAATAACATCCATTGAAGCCCATTGAGGTCAACTGTCACTTTGTAATAATTGAAAATTTTCAAAGTCTATCTTCCTAATTTGAAGTCGAATTTCAACATTTCTCATATATTTGAGTGAGTTTGCATCTAACTTTGTCAGATATGATCGAATAACATCCATTGAAGCCCATTGAGGTCAACTGTCACTTTGTAATAATTGAAAATTTTCAAAGTCTATCTCCTAATTTGAAGTCGAATTTCAACATTTCTCATATATTTGAGTGAGTTTGCATCTAACTTCGTCAGATATCATCGAATAACATCGATTGAAGCCCTTTGAGGTCAACTGTCACTTTGTAATAATTGAAAATTTTCAAAGTCTATCTTCCTAATTTGAAGTCGAATTCCAACATTTCTCATATATTTGATTGAGTTTGCATCTAACTTTGTCAGATATCATCGAATAACATCCATTGAAGCCCATTGAGGTCAACTGTCACTATGTAATAATTGAAAATTTTCAAAGTCTATCTTCCTAATTTGAAGTCGAATTTCAACATTTCTCATATATTTGAGTGAGTTTGCATCTAACTTTGTCAGATATCATCGAATAACATCGATTGAAGCCCTTTGAGGTCAACTGTCACTTTGTAATAATTGAAAATTTTCAAAGTCTATCTTCCTAATTTGAAGTCGAATTTCAACATTTCTCATATATTTGAGTGAGTTTGCATCTAACTTTGTCAGATATCATCGAATAACATCCATTGAAACCCATTTAGGTCAACTGTCACTTTGTAATAATTGAAAATTTTCAAAGTCCATCTTCCTAATTTGAAGTCGAATTTCAACATTTATCATATATTTGAGTGAGTTTGCATCTAACTTTGTCAGATATCATCGAATAACATCCATTGAAGCCCATTGAGGTCAACTGTCACTTTGTAATAATTGAAAATTTTCAAAGTCTATCTTCCTAATTTGAAGTCGAATTTCAACATTTCTCATATATTTGAGTGAGTTTGCATCTAACTTTGTCAGATATCATCGAATAACATCCATTGAAGCCCATTGAGGTCAACTGTCACTTTGTAATAATTGAAAATTTTCAAAGTCTATCTTCCTAATTTGAAGTCGAATTTCAACATTTCTCATATATTTGAGTGAGTTTGCATCTAACTTTGTCAGATATCATCGAATAACATCCATTGAAGCCCATTGAGGTCAACTGTCACTTTGTAATAATTGAAAATTTTCATAGTCTATCTTCCTAATTTGAAGTCGCATTTCAACATTTCTCATATATTCGAGTGAGTTTGCATCTAACTTTGTCAGATATCATCGAATAACATCCATTGAAGCCCATTGAGGTCAACTGTCACTTTGTAATATTTGAAAATTTTCAAAGTCTATCTTCCTAATTTGAAGTCGAATTTCAACATTTCTCATATATTTGATTGAGTTTGCATCTAACTTTGTCAGATATCATCAAATAACATCCATTGAACCCTTTTGAGGTCAACTGTCACTTTGTAATATTTGAAAATTTTTAAAGTCTATCTTCCTAATTTGAAGTCGAATTTCAACATTTCTCATATATTTGAGTGAGTTTGCATCTAACTTTGTAAGATATCAACGAATAACATCCATTGAAGCCCATTGAGGTCAACTGTCACTTTGTAATAATTGAAAATTTTCAAAGTCTATCTTCCTAATTTGAAGTCGAATTTCAACATTTCTCATATATTTGAGTGAGTTTGCATCTAACTTTGTCAGATATCATCGAATAACATCCATTGAAGCCCATTGAGGTCAACTGTCACTTTGTAATAATTGAAAATTTTCAAAGTCTATCTTCCTAATTTGAAGTCGCATTTCAACATTTCTCATATATTCGAGTGAGTTTGCATCTAACTTCGTCAGATATCATCGAATAACATCGATTGAAGCCCTTTGAGGTCAACTGTCACTTTGTAATAATTGAAAATTTTCAAAGTCTATCTTCCTAATTTGAAGTCGAATTCCAACATTTCTCATATATTTGATTGAGTTTGCATCTAACTTTGTCAGATATCATCGAATAACATCCATTGAAGCCCATTGAGGTCAACTGTCACTATGTAATAATTGAAAATTTTCAAAGTCTATCTTCCTAATTTGAAGTCGAATTTCAACATTTCTCATATATTTGAGTGAGTTTGCATCTAACTTTGTCAGATATCATCGAATAACATCGATTGAAGCCCTTTGAGGTCAACTGTCACTTTGTAATAATTGAAAATTTTCAAAGTCTATCTTCCTAATTTGAAGTCGAATTTCAACATTTCTCATATATTTGAGTGAGTTTGCATCTAACTTTGTCAGATATCATCGAATAACATCCATTGAAACCCATTTAGGTCAACTGTCACTTTGTAATAATTGAAAATTTTCAAAGTCCATCTTCCTAATTTGAAGTCGAATTTCAACATTTATCATATATTTGAGTGAGTTTGCATCTAACTTTGTCAGATATCATCGAATAACATCCATTGAAGCCCATTGAGGTCAACTGTCACTTTGTAATAATTGAAAATTTTCAAAGTCTATCTTCCTAATTTGAAGTCGAATTTCAACATTTCTCATATATTTGAGTGAGTTTGCATCTAACTTTGTCAGATATCATCGAATAACATCCATTGAAGCCCATTGAGGTCAACTGTCACTTTGTAATAATTGAAAATTTTCAAAGTCTATCTTCCTAATTTGAAGTCGAATTTCAACATTTCTCATATATTTGAGTGAGTTTGCATCTAACTTTGTCAGATATCATCGAATAACATCCATTGAAGCCCATTGAGGTCAACTGTCACTTTGTAATAATTGAAAATTTTCATAGTCTATCTTCCTAATTTGAAGTCGCATTTCAACATTTCTCATATATTCGAGTGAGTTTGCATCTAACTTTGTCAGATATCATCGAATAACATCCATTGAAGCCCATTGAGGTCAACTGTCACTTTGTAATATTTGAAAATTTTCAAAGTCTATCTTCCTAATTTGAAGTCGAATTTCAACATTTCTCATATATTTGATTGAGTTTGCATCTAACTTTGTCAGATATCATCAAATAACATCCATTGAACCCTTTTGAGGTCAACTGTCACTTTGTAATATTTGAAAATTTTTAAAGTCTATCTTCCTAATTTGAAGTCGAATTTCAACATTTCTCATATATTTGAGTGAGTTTGCATCTAACTTTGTAAGATATCAACGAATAACATCCATTGAAGCCCATTGAGGTCAACTGTCACTTTGTAATAATTGAAAATTTTCAAAGTCTATCTTCCTAATTTGAAGTCGAATTTCAACATTTCTCATATATTTGAGTGAGTTTGCATCTAACTTTGTCAGATATCATCGAATAACATCCATTGAAGCCCATTGAGGTCAACTGTCACTTTGTAATAATTGAAAATTTTCAAAGTCTATCTTCCTAATTTGAAGTCGCATTTCAACATTTCTCATATATTCGAGTGAGTTTGCATCTAACTTTGTCAGATATCATCGAATAACATCCATTGAAACCCATTTAGGTCAACTGTCACTTTGTAATAATTGAAAATTTTCAAAGTCCATCTTCCTAATTTGAAGTCGAATTTCAACATTTCTCATATATTTGAGTGAGTTTGCATCTAACTTTGTCAGATATCATCGAATAACATCCATTGAAGCCCATTGAGGTCAACTGTCACTTTGTAATAATTGAAAATTTTCAAAGTCTATCTTCCTAATTTGAAGTCGAATTTCAACATTTCTCATATATTTGAGTGAGTTTGCATCTAACTTTGTCAGATATCATCGAATAACATCCATTGAAGCCCATTGAGGTCAACTGTCACTTTGTAATAATTGAAAATTTTCAAAGTCTATCTTCCTAATTTGAAGTCGAATTTCAACATTTCTCATATATTTGAGTGAGTTTGCATCTAACTTTGTCAGATATGATCGAATAACATCCATTGAAGCCCATTGAGGTCAACTGTCACTTTGTAATAATTGAAAATTTTCAAAGTCTATCTCCTAATTTGAAGTCGAATTTCAACATTTCTCATATATTTGAGTGAGTTTGCATCTAACTTTGTCAGATATCATCGAATAACATCGATTGAAGCCCTTTGAGGTCAACTGTCACTTTGTAATAATTGAAAATTTTCAAAGTCTATCTTCCTAATTTGAAGTCGAATTTCAACATTTCTCATATATTTGAGTGAGTTTGCATCTAACTTTGTCAGATATCATCGAATAACATCCATTGAAGCCCATTGAGGTCAACTGTCACTTTGTAATAATTGAAAATTTTCAAAGTCTATCTTCCTAATTTGAAGTCGAATTTCAACATTTCTCATATATTTGAGTGAGTTTGCATCTAACTTTGTCAGATATCATCGAATAACATCGATTGAAGCCCTTTGAGGTCAACTGTCACTTTGTAATAATTGAAAATTTTCAAAGTCTATCTTCCAAATTTGAAGTCGAATTTCAACATTTCTCATATATTTGAGTGAGTTTGCATCTAACTTTGTCAGATATCATCGAATAACATCCATTGAAGCCCATTGAGGTCAACTGTCACTTTGTAATAATCGAAAATTTTCAAAGTCTATCTTCCTAATTTGAAGTCGCATTTCAACATTTCTCATATATTCGAGTGAGTTTGCATCTAACTTTACATTCATTGAAGCCCATTGAAGTCGAATCTCACTTTGTGTTGATTGAAAATTTTCAAAGTCTATCTTCCTCATTTGAAGTCGAATTTCAACATTTCTCATATAATTGAATGAGTTTGCATCTAACTTTGTCAGATATCTTCGATTTACATTCATTGAAGCCCATTGAAGTCGATTCTCACTTTGTGTTGATTGAAAATTTTCAAAGTCTATCTTCCTAATTTGAAGTCGAATTTCAACATTTCTCATATATTTGAGTGAGTTTGCATCTAACTTTGTCAGATATGATCGAATAACATCCATTGAAGCCCATTGAGGTCAACTGTCACTTTGTAATAATTGAAAATTTTCAAAGTCTATCTCCTAATTTGAAGTCGAATTTCAACATTTCTCATATATTTGAGTGAGTTTGCATCTAACTTTGTCAGATATCATCGAATAACATCGATTGAAGCCCTTTGAGGTCAACTGTCACTTTGTAATAATTGAAAATTTTCAAAGTCTATCTTCCTAATTTGAAGTCGAATTTCAACATTTCTCATATATTTGATTGAGTTTGCATCTAACTTTGTCAGATATCATCGAATAACATCCATTGAAGCCCATTGAGGTCAACTGTCACTTTGTAATAATTGAAAATTTTCAAAGTCTATCTTCCTAATTTGAAGTCGAATTTCAACATTTCTCATATATTTGAGTGAGTTTGCATCTAACTTTGTCAGATATCATCGAATAACATCGATTGAAGCCCTTTGAGGTCAACTGTCACTTTGTAATAATTGAAAATTTTCAAAGTCTATCTTCCTAATTTGAAGTCGAATTTCAACATTTCTCATATATTTGAGTGAGTTTGCATCTAACTTTGTCAGATATCATCGAATAACATCCATTGAAGCCCATTGAGGTCAACTGTCACTTTGTAATATTTGAAAATTTTCAAAGTCTATCTTCCTAATTTGAAGTCGAATTTCAACATTTCTCATATATTTGATTGAGTTTGCATCTAACTTTGTCAGATATCATCAAATAACATCCATTGAACCCTTTTGAGGTCAACTGTCACTTTGTAATATTTGAAAATTTTTAAAGTCTATCTTCCTAATTTGAAGTCGAATTTCAACATTTCTCATATATTTGAGTGAGTTTGCATCTAACTTTGTAAGATATCAACGAATAACATCCATTGAAGCCCATTGAGGTCAACTGTCACTTTGTAATAATTGAAAATTTTCAAAGTCTATCTTCCTAATTTGAAGTCGAATTTCAACATTTCTCATATATTTGAGTGAGTTTGCATCTAACTTTGTCAGATATCATCGAATAACATCCATTGAAGCCCATTGAGGTCAACTGTCACTTTGTAATAATTGAAAATTTTCAAAGTCTATCTTCCTAATTTGAAGTCGCATTTCAACATTTCTCATATATTCGAGTGAGTTTGCATCTAACTTTGTCAGATATCATCGAATAACATCCATTGAAACCCATTTAGGTCAACTGTCACTTTGTAATAATTGAAAATTTTCAAAGTCCATCTTCCTAATTTGAAGTCGAATTTCAACATTTCTCATATATTTGAGTGAGTTTGCATCTAACTTTGTCAGATATCATCGAATAACATCCATTGAAGCCCATTGAGGTCAACTGTCACTTTGTAATAATTGAAAATTTTCAAAGTCTATCTTCCTAATTTGAAGTCGAATTTCAACATTTCTCATATATTTGAGTGAGTTTGCATCTAACTTTGTCAGATATCATCGAATAACATCCATTGAAGCCCATTGAGGTCAACTGTCACTTTGTAATAATTGAAAATTTTCAAAGTCTATCTTCCTAATTTGAAGTCGAATTTCAACATTTCTCATATATTTGAGTGAGTTTGCATCTAACTTTGTCAGATATGATCGAATAACATCCATTGAAGCCCATTGAGGTCAACTGTCACTTTGTAATAATTGAAAATTTTCAAAGTCTATCTCCTAATTTGAAGTCGAATTTCAACATTTCTCATATATTTGAGTGAGTTTGCATCTAACTTTGTCAGATATCATCGAATAACATCGATTGAAGCCCTTTGAGGTCAACTGTCACTTTGTAATAATTGAAAATTTTCAAAGTCTATCTTCCTAATTTGAAGTCGAATTTCAACATTTCTCATATATTTGAGTGAGTTTGCATCTAACTTTGTCAGATATCATCGAATAACATCCATTGAAGCCCATTGAGGTCAACTGTCACTTTGTAATAATTGAAAATTTTCAAAGTCTATCTTCCTAATTTGAAGTCGAATTTCAACATTTCTCATATATTTGAGTGAGTTTGCATCTAACTTTGTCAGATATCATCGAATAACATCGATTGAAGCCCTTTGAGGTCAACTGTCACTTTGTAATAATTGAAAATTTTCAAAGTCTATCTTCCTAATTTGAAGTCGAATTTCAACATTTCTCATATATTTGAGTGAGTTTGCATCTAACTTTGTCAGATATCATCGAATAACATCCATTGAAGCCCATTGAGGTCAACTGTCACTTTGTAATAATCGAAAATTTTCAAAGTCTATCTTCCTAATTTGAAGTCGCATTTCAACATTTCTCATATATTCGAGTGAGTTTGCATCTAACTTTACATTCATTGAAGCCCATTGAAGTCGAATCTCACTTTGTGTTGATTGAAAATTTTCAAAGTCTATCTTCCTCATTTGAAGTCGAATTTCAACATTTCTCATATAATTGAATGAGTTTGCATCTAACTTTGTCAGATATCTTCGATTTACATTCATTGAAGCCCATTGAAGTCGATTCTCACTTTGTGTTGATTGAAAATTTTCAAAGTCTATCTTCCTAATTTGAAGTCGAATTTCAACATTTCTCATATATTTGAGTGAGTTCGCATCTAACTTTGTCAGATATGATCGAATAACATCCATTGAAGCCCATTGAGGTCAACTGTCACTTTGTAATAATTGAAAATTTTCAAAGTCTATCTCCTAATTTGAAGTCGAATTTCAACATTTCTCATATATTTGAGTGAGTTTGCATCTAACTTTGTCAGATATCATCGAATAACATCGATTGAAGCCCTTTGAGGTCAACTGTCACTTTGTAATAATTGAAAATTTTCAAAGTCTATCTTCCTAATTTGAAGTCGAATTTCAACATTTCTCATATATTTGATTGAGTTTGCATCTAACTTTGTCAGATATCATCGAATAACATCCATTGAAGCCCATTGAGGTCAACTGTCACTTTGTAATAATTGAAAATTTTCAAAGTCTATCTTCCTAATTTGAAGTCGAATTTCAACATTTCTCATATATTTGAGTGAGTTTGCATCTAACTTTGTCAGATATCATCGAATAACATCGATTGAAGCCCTTTGAGGTCAACTGTCACTTTGTAATAATTGAAAATTTTCAAAGTCTATCTTCCTAATTTGAAGTCGAATTTCAACATTTCTCATATATTTGAGTGAGTTTGCATCTAACTTTGTCAGATATCATCGAATAACATCCATTGAAACCCATTTAGGTCAACTGTCACTTTGTAATAATTGAAAATTTTCAAAGTCCATCTTCCTAATTTGAAGTCGAATTTCAACATTTCTCATATATTTGAGTGAGTTTGCATCTAACTTTGTCAGATATCATCGAATAACATCCATTGAAGCCCATTGAGGTCAACTGTCACTTTGTAATAATTGAAAATTTTCAAAGTCTATCTTCCTAATTTGAAGTCGAATTTCAACATTTCTCATATATTTGAGTGAGTTTGCATCTAACTTTGTCAGATATCATCGAATAACATCCATTGAAGCCCATTGAGGTCAACTGTCACTTTGTAATAATTGAAAATTTTCAAAGTCTATCTTCCTAATTTGAAGTCGAATTTCAACATTTCTCATATATTTGAGTGAGTTTGCATCTAACTTTGTCAGATATCATCGAATAACATCCATTGAAGCCCATTGAGGTCAACTGTCACTTTGTAATAATTGAAAATTTTCAAAGTCTATCTTCCTAATTTGAAGTCGAATTTCAACATTTCTCATATATTTGAGTGAGTTTGCATCTAACTTTGTCAGATATGATCGAATAACATCCATTGAAGCCCATTGAGGTCAACTGTCACTTTGTAATAATTGAAAATTTTCAAAGTCTATCTCCTAATTTGAAGTCGAATTTCAACATTTCTCATATATTTGAGTGAGTTTGCATCTAACTTTGTCAGATATCATCGAATAACATCGATTGAAGCCCTTTGAGGTCAACTGTCACTTTGTAATAATTGAAAATTTTCAAAGTCTATCTTCCTAATTTGAAGTCGAATTTCAACATTTCTCATATATTTGATTGAGTTTGCATCTAACTTTGTCAGATATCATCGAATAACATCCATTGAAGCCCATTGAGGTCAACTGTCACTTTGTAATAATTGAAAATTTTCAAAGTCTATCTTCCTAATTTGAAGTCGAATTTCAACATTTCTCATATATTTGAGTGAGTTTGCATCTAACTTTGTCAGATATCATCGAATAACATCGATTGAAGCCCTTTGAGGTCAACTGTCACTTTGTAATAATTGAAAATTTTCAAAGTCTATCTTCCTAATTTGAAGTCGAATTTCAACATTTCTCATATATTTGAGTGAGTTTGCATCTAACTTTGTCAGATATCATCGAATAACATCCATTGAAGCCCATTGAGGTCAACTGTCACTTTGTAATAATCGAAAATTTTCAAAGTCTATCTTCCTAATTTGAAGTCGCATTTCAACATTTCTCATATATTCGAGTGAGTTTGCATCTAACTTTGTCAGATATCATCGAATAACATCCATTGAAGCCCATTGAGGTCAACTGTCACTTTGTAATATTTGAAAATTTTCAAAGTCTATCTTCCTAATTTGAAGTCGAATTTCAACATTTCTCATATATTTGATTGAGTTTGCATCTAACTTTGTCAGATATCATCAAATAACATCCATTGAACCCTTTTGAGGTCAACTGTCACTTTGTAATATTTGAAAATTTTTAAAGTCTATCTTCCTAATTTGAAGTCGAATTTCAACATTTCTCATATATTTGAGTGAGTTTGCATCTAACTTTGTAAGATATCAACGAATAACATCCATTGAAGCCCATTGAGGTCAACTGTCACTTTGTAATAATTGAAAATTTTCAAAGTCTATCTTCCTAATTTGAAGTCGAATTTCAACATTTCTCATATATTTGAGTGAGTTTGCATCTAACTTTGTCAGATATCATCGAATAACATCCATTGAAGCCCATTGAGGTCAACTGTCACTTTGTAATAATTGAAAATTTTCAAAGTCTATCTTCCTAATTTGAAGTCGCATTTCAACATTTCTCATATATTCGAGTGAGTTTGCATCTAACTTTGTCAGATATCATCGAATAACATCCATTGAAACCCATTTAGGTCAACTGTCACTTTGTAATAATTGAAAATTTTCAAAGTCCATCTTCCTAATTTGAAGTCGAATTTCAACATTTCTCATATATTTGAGTGAGTTTGCATCTAACTTTGTCAGATATCATCGAATAACATCCATTGAAGCCCATTGAGGTCAACTGTCACTTTGTAATAATTGAAAATTTTCAAAGTCTATCTTCCTAATTTGAAGTCGAATTTCAACATTTCTCATATATTTGAGTGAGTTTGCATCTAACTTTGTCAGATATCATCGAATAACATCCATTGAAGCCCATTGAGGTCAACTGTCACTTTGTAATAATTGAAAATTTTCAAAGTCTATCTTCCTAATTTGAAGTCGAATTTCAACATTTCTCATATATTTGAGTGAGTTTGCATCTAACTTTGTCAGATATGATCGAATAACATCCATTGAAGCCCATTGAGGTCAACTGTCACTTTGTAATAATTGAAAATTTTCAAAGTCTATCTCCTAATTTGAAGTCGAATTTCAACATTTCTCATATATTTGAGTGAGTTTGCATCTAACTTTGTCAGATATCATCGAATAACATCGATTGAAGCCCTTTGAGGTCAACTGTCACTTTGTAATAATTGAAAATTTTCAAAGTCTATCTTCCTAATTTGAAGTCGAATTTCAACATTTCTCATATATTTGAGTGAGTTTGCATCTTACTTTGTCAGATATCATCGAATAACATCCATTGAAGCCCATTGAGGTCAACTGTCACTTTGTAATAATTGAAAATTTTCAAAGTCTATCTTCCTAATTTGAAGTCGAATTTCAACATTTCTCATATATTTGAGTGAGTTTGCATCTAACTTTGTCAGATATCATCGAATAACATCGATTGAAGCCCTTTGAGGTCAACTGTCACTTTGTAATAATTGAAAATTTTCAAAGTCTATCTTCCTAATTTGAAGTCGAATTTCAACATTTCTCATATATTTGAGTGAGTTTGCATCTAACTTTGTCAGATATCATCGAATAACATCCATTGAAGCCCATTGAGGTCAACTGTCACTTTGTAATAATCGAAAATTTTCAAAGTCTATCTTCCTAATTTGAAGTCGCATTTCAACATTTCTCATATATTCGAGTGAGTTTGCATCTAACTTTACATTCATTGAAGCCCATTGAAGTCGAATCTCACTTTGTGTTGATTGAAAATTTTCAAAGTCTATCTTCCTCATTTGAAGTCGAATTTCAACATTTCTCATATAATTGAATGAGTTTGCATCTAACTTTGTCAGATATCTTCGATTTACATTCATTGAAGCCCATTGAAGTCGATTCTCACTTTGTGTTGATTGAAAATTTTCAAAGTCTATCTTCCTCATTTGAAGTCGAATTTCAACATTTCTCATATATTTTAATGAGTTTGCATCTAACTTTGTCAGATATCGTCGATTTACATTCATTGAAGCCCATTGAAGTCGATTCTCACTTTGTGTTGTTTGAAAATTTTCAGTCTATCTTCCACATTTGAAGTCGAATTTCAACATTTCTCATATATTTGAGTGAGTTTGCATCTAACTTTGTCAGATATCATCGAATAACATCCATTGAAGCCCATTGAGGTCAACTGTCACTTTGTAATAATTGAAAATTTTCAAAGTCTATCTCCTAATTTGAAGTCGAATTTCAACATTTCTCATATATTTGAGTGAGTTTGCATCTAACTTTGTCAGATATCATCGAATAACATCGATTGAAGCCCTTTGAGGTCAACTGTCACTTTGTAATAATTGAATATTTTCAAAGTCTATCTTCCTAATTTGAAGTCGAATTTCAACATTTCTCATATATTTGAGTGAGTTTGCATCTAACTTTGTCAGATATCATCGAATAACATCCATTGAAGCCCATTGAGGTCAACTGTCACTTTGTAATAATTGAAAATATTCAAGGTCTATCTTCCTAATTTGAAGTCGAATTTCAACATTTCTCATATATTTGAGTGAGTTTGCATCTAACTTTGTCAGATATCATCGAATAACATCTATTGAAGCCCATTGAGGTCAACTGTCACTTTGTAATAATCGAAAATTTTCAAAGTCTATCTTCCTAATTTGAAGTCGCATTTCAACATTTCTCATATATTCGAGTGAGTTTGTATCTAACTTTACATTCATTGAAGCCCATTGAAGTCGAATCTCACTTTGTGTTGATTGAAAATTTTCAAAGTCTATCTTCCTCATTTGAAGTCGAATTTCAACATTTCTCATATAATTGAATGAGTTTGCATCTAACTTTGTCAGATATCTTCGATTTACATTCATTGAAGCCCATTGAAGTCGATTCTCACTTTGTGTTGATTGAAAATTTTCAAAGTCTATCTTCCTCATTTGAAGTCGAATTTCAACATTTCTCATATATTTTAATGAGTTTGCATCTAACTTTGTCAGATATCGTCGATTTACATTCATTGAAGCCCATTGAAGTCGATTCTCACTTTGTGTTGTTTGAAAATTTTCAGTCTATCCTTCCTCATTTGAAGTCGAATTTCAACATTTCTCATATATTTGAGTGAGTTTGCATCTAACTTTGTCAGATATCATCGAATAACATCCATTGAAGCCCATTGAGGTCAACTGTCACTTTGTAATAATTGAAAATTTTCAAAGTCTATCTTCCTAATTTGAAGTCGAATTTCAACATTTCTCATATATTTGAGTGAGTTTGCATCCAACTTTGTCAGATATCATCAAATAACATCCATTGAAGCCCATTGAGGTCAACTGTCACTTTGTAATATTTGAAAATTTTCAAAGTCTATCTTCCTAATTTGAAGTCGAATTTCAACATTTCTCATATATTTGAGTGAGTTTGCATCTAACTTTGTCAGATATCATCAAATAACATCCATTGAAGCCCATTGAGGTCAACTGTCACTTTGTAATATTTGAAAATTTTTAATCTTCCTAATTTGAAGTCGAATTTCAACATTTCTCATATATTTGAGTGAGTTTGCATCTAACTTTGTAAGATATCATCGAATAACATCCATTGAAGCCCATTGAGGTCAACTGTCACTTTGTAATAATTGAAAATTTTTAAAGTCTATCTTCCTAATTTGAAGTCGAATTTCAACATTTCTCATATATTTGAGTGAGTTTGCATCTAACTTTGTCAGATATCATCGAATAACATCCATTGAAGCCCATTGAGGTCAACTGTCACTTTGTAATAATTGAAAATTTTCAAAGTCTATCTTCCTAATTTGAAGTCGAATTTCAACATTTCTCATATATTTGAGTGAGTTTGCATCCAACTTTGTCAGATATCATCAAATAACATCCATTGAAGCCCATTGAGGTCAACTGTCACTTTGTAATATTTGAAAATTTTCAAAGTCTATCTTCCTAATTTGAAGTCGAATTTCAACATTTCTCATATATTTGAGTGAGTTTGCATCTAACTTTGTAAGATATCATCGAATAACATCCATTGAAGCCCATTGAGGTCAACTGTCACTTTGTAATAATTGAAAATTTTCAAAGTCTATCTTCCTAATTTGAAGTCGAATTTCAACATTTCTCATATATTTGAGTGAGTTTGCATCTAACTTTGTCAGATATCATCGAATAACATCCATTGAAGCCCATTGAGGTCAACTGTCACTTTGTAATAATTGAAAATTTTCAAAGTCTATCTTCCTAATTTGAAGTCGCATTTCAACATTTCTCATATATTCGAGTGAGTTTGCATCTAAGTTTGTCAGATATCATCGAATAACATCCATTGAAACCCATTGAGGTCAACTGTCACTTTGTAATAATTGAAAATTTTTAAAGTCTATCTTCCTAATTTGAAGTCGAATTTCAACATTTCTCATATATTTGAGTGAGTTTGCATCCAACTTTGTCAGATATCATCAAATAACATCCATTGAAGCCCATTGAGGTCAACTGTCACTTTGTAATATTTGAAAATTTTCAAAGTCTATCTTCCTAATTTGAAGTCGAATTTCAACATTTCTCATATATTTGAGTGAGTTTGCATCCAACTTTGTCAGATATCATCAAATAACATCCATTGAAGCCCATTGAGGTCAACTGTCACTTTGTAATAATTGAAAATTTTCAAAGTCTATCTTCCTAATTTGAAGTCGAATTTCAACATTTCTCATATATTTGAGTGAGTTTGCATCTAACTTTGTCAGATATCATCAAATAACATCCATTGAAGCCCATTGAGGTCAACTGTCACTTTGTAATATTTGAAAATTTTTAATCTTCCTAATTTGAAGTCGAATTTCAACATTTCTCATATATTTGAGTGAGTTTGCATCTAACTTTGTAAGATATCATCGAATAACATCCATTGAAGCCCATTGAGGTCAACTGTCACTTTGTAATAATTGAAAATTTTTAAAGTCTATCTTCCTAATTTGAAGTCGAATTTCAATATTTCTCATATATTTGAGTGAGTTTGCATCTAACTTTGTAAGATATCATCGAATAACATCCATTGAAGCCCATTGAGGTCAACTGTCACTTTGTAATAATTGAAAATTTTCAAAGTCTATCTTCCTAATTTGAAGTCGAATTTCAACATTTCTCATATATTCGAGTGAGTTTGCATCTAACTTTGTCAGATATCATCGAATAACATCCATTGAAACCCATTGAGGTCAACTGTCACTTTGTAATAATTGAAAATTTTCAAAGTCTATCTTCCTCATTTGAAGTCGAATTTCAACATTTCTCATATAATTGAATGAGTTTGCATCTAACTTTGTCAGATATCTTCGATTTACATTCATTGAAGCCCATTGAAGTCGATTCTCACTTTGTGTTGATTGAAAATTTTCAAAGTCTATCTTCCTCATTTGAAGTCGAATTTCAACATTTCTCATATATTTTAATGAGTTTGCATCTAACTTTGTCAGATATCGTCGATTTACATTCATTGAAGCCCATTGAAGTCGATTCTCACTTTGTGTTGTTTGAAAATTTTCAGTCTATCTTCCACATTTGAAGTCGAATTTCAACATTTCTCATATATTTGAGTGAGTTTGCATCTAACTTTGTCAGATATCATCGAATAACATCCATTGAAGCCCATTGAGGTCAACTGTCACTTTGTAATAATTGAAAATTTTCAAAGTCTATCTCCTAATTTGAAGTCGAATTTCAACATTTCTCATATATTTGAGTGAGTTTGCATCTAACTTTGTCAGATATCATCGAATAACATCGATTGAAGCCCTTTGAGGTCAACTGTCACTTTGTAATAATTGAATATTTTCAAAGTCTATCTTCCTAATTTGAAGTCGAATTTCAACATTTCTCATATATTTGAGTGAGTTTGCATCTAACTTTGTCAGATATCATCGAATAACATCCATTGAAGCCCATTGAGGTCAACTGTCACTTTGTAATAATTGAAAATATTCAAGGTCTATCTTCCTAATTTGAAGTCGAATTTCAACATTTCTCATATATTTGAGTGAGTTTGCATCTAACTTTGTCAGATATCATCGAATAACATCTATTGAAGCCCATTGAGGTCAACTGTCACTTTGTAATAATCGAAAATTTTCAAAGTCTATCTTCCTAATTTGAAGTCGCATTTCAACATTTCTCATATATTCGAGTGAGTTTGTATCTAACTTTACATTCATTGAAGCCCATTGAAGTCGAATCTCACTTTGTGTTGATTGAAAATTTTCAAAGTCTATCTTCCTCATTTGAAGTCGAATTTCAACATTTCTCATATAATTGAATGAGTTTGCATCTAACTTTGTCAGATATCTTCGATTTACATTCATTGAAGCCCATTGAAGTCGATTCTCACTTTGTGTTGATTGAAAATTTTCAAAGTCTATCTTCCTCATTTGAAGTCGAATTTCAACATTTCTCATATATTTTAATGAGTTTGCATCTAACTTTGTCAGATATCGTCGATTTACATTCATTGAAGCCCATTGAAGTCGATTCTCACTTTGTGTTGTTTGAAAATTTTCAGTCTATCCTTCCTCATTTGAAGTCGAATTTCAACATTTCTCATATATTTGAGTGAGTTTGCATCTAACTTTGTCAGATATCATCGAATAACATCCATTGAAGCCCATTGAGGTCAACTGTCACTTTGTAATAATTGAAAATTTTCAAAGTCTATCTTCCTAATTTGAAGTCGAATTTCAACATTTCTCATATATTTGAGTGAGTTTGCATCCAACTTTGTCAGATATCATCAAATAACATCCATTGAAGCCCATTGAGGTCAACTGTCACTTTGTAATATTTGAAAATTTTCAAAGTCTATCTTCCTAATTTGAAGTCGAATTTCAACATTTCTCATATATTTGAGTGAGTTTGCATCTAACTTTGTCAGATATCATCAAATAACATCCATTGAAGCCCATTGAGGTCAACTGTCACTTTGTAATATTTGAAAATTTTTAATCTTCCTAATTTGAAGTCGAATTTCAACATTTCTCATATATTTGAGTGAGTTTGCATCTAACTTTGTAAGATATCATCGAATAACATCCATTGAAGCCCATTGAGGTCAACTGTCACTTTGTAATAATTGAAAATTTTTAAAGTCTATCTTCCTAATTTGAAGTCGAATTTCAACATTTCTCATATATTTGAGTGAGTTTGCATCTAACTTTGTCAGATATCATCGAATAACATCCATTGAAGCCCATTGAGGTCAACTGTCACTTTGTAATAATTGAAAATTTTCAAAGTCTATCTTCCTAATTTGAAGTCGAATTTCAACATTTCTCATATATTTGAGTGAGTTTGCATCCAACTTTGTCAGATATCATCAAATAACATCCATTGAAGCCCATTGAGGTCAACTGTCACTTTGTAATATTTGAAAATTTTCAAAGTCTATCTTCCTAATTTGAAGTCGAATTTCAACATTTCTCATATATTTGAGTGAGTTTGCATCTAACTTTGTAAGATATCATCGAATAACATCCATTGAAGCCCATTGAGGTCAACTGTCACTTTGTAATAATTGAAAATTTTCAAAGTCTATCTTCCTAATTTGAAGTCGAATTTCAACATTTCTCATATATTTGAGTGAGTTTGCATCTAACTTTGTCAGATATCATCGAATAACATCCATTGAAGCCCATTGAGGTCAACTGTCACTTTGTAATAATTGAAAATTTTCAAAGTCTATCTTCCTAATTTGAAGTCGCATTTCAACATTTCTCATATATTCGAGTGAGTTTGCATCTAAGTTTGTCAGATATCATCGAATAACATCCATTGAAACCCATTGAGGTCAACTGTCACTTTGTAATAATTGAAAATTTTTAAAGTCTATCTTCCTAATTTGAAGTCGAATTTCAACATTTCTCATATATTTGAGTGAGTTTGCATCCAACTTTGTCAGATATCATCAAATAACATCCATTGAAGCCCATTGAGGTCAACTGTCACTTTGTAATATTTGAAAATTTTCAAAGTCTATCTTCCTAATTTGAAGTCGAATTTCAACATTTCTCATATATTTGAGTGAGTTTGCATCCAACTTTGTCAGATATCATCAAATAACATCCATTGAAGCCCATTGAGGTCAACTGTCACTTTGTAATAATTGAAAATTTTCAAAGTCTATCTTCCTAATTTGAAGTCGAATTTCAACATTTCTCATATATTTGAGTGAGTTTGCATCTAACTTTGTCAGATATCATCAAATAACATCCATTGAAGCCCATTGAGGTCAACTGTCACTTTGTAATATTTGAAAATTTTTAATCTTCCTAATTTGAAGTCGAATTTCAACATTTCTCATATATTTGAGTGAGTTTGCATCTAACTTTGTAAGATATCATCGAATAACATCCATTGAAGCCCATTGAGGTCAACTGTCACTTTGTAATAATTGAAAATTTTTAAAGTCTATCTTCCTAATTTGAAGTCGAATTTCAATATTTCTCATATATTTGAGTGAGTTTGCATCTAACTTTGTAAGATATCATCGGATAACATCCATTGAAGCCCATTGAGGTCAACTGTCACTTTGTAATAATTGAAAATTTTCAAAGTCTATCTTCCTAATTTGAAGTCGAATTTCAACATTTCTCATATATTCGAGTGAGTTTGCATCTAACTTTGTCAGATATCATCGAATAACATCCATTGAAACCCATTGAGGTCAACTGTCACTTTGTAATAATTGAAAATTTTCAAAGTCTATCTTCCTAATTTGAAGTCGAATTTCAACATTTCTCATATATTTGAGTGAGTTTGCATCTAACTTTGTCAGATATCATCAAATAACATCCATTGATGCCCATTGAGGTCAACTGTCACTTTGTAATAATTGAAAATTTTCAAAGTCTATCTTCCTAATTTGAAGTCGAATTTCAATATTTCTCATATATTTGAGTGAGTTTGCATCTAACTTTGTCAGATATCATCGAATAACATCCATTGAAGCCCATTGAGGTCAACTGTCACTTTGTAATAATCGAAAATTTTCAAAGTCTATCTTCCTAATTTGAAGTCGCATTTCAACATTTCTCATATATTCGAGTGAGTTTGTATCTAACTTTACATTCATTGAAGCCCATTGAAGTCGAATCTCACTTTGTGTTGATTGAAAATTTTCAAAGTCTATCTTCCTCATTTGAAGTCGAATTTCAACATTTCTCATATAATTGAATGAGTTTGCATCTAACTTTGTCAGATATCTTCGATTTACATTCATTGAAGCCCATTGAAGTCGATTCTCACTTTGTGTTGATTGAAAATTTTCAAAGTCTATCTTCCTCATTTGAAGTCGAATTTCAACATTTCTCATATATTTTAATGAGTTTGCATCTAACTTTGTCAGATATCGTCGATTTACATTCATTGAAGCCCATTGAAGTCGATTCTCACTTTGTGTTGTTTGAAAATTTTCAGTCTATCCTTCCTCATTTGAAGTCGAATTTCAACATTTCTCATATATTTGAGTGAGTTTGCATCTAACTTTGTAAGATATCATCGAATAACATCCATTGAAGCCCATTGAGGTCAACTGTCACTTTGTAATAATTGAAAATTTTTAAAGTCTATCTTCCTAATTTGAAGTCGAATTTCAACATTTCTCATATATTTGAGTGAGTTTGCATCTAACTTTGTCAGATATCATAGAATAACATCCATTGAAGCCCATTGAGGTCAACTGTCACTTTGTAATAATTGAAAATTTTCAAAGTCTATCTTCCTAATTTGAAGTCGAATTTCAACATTTCTCATATATTTGAGTGAGTTTGCATCCAACTTTGTCAGATATCATCAAATAACATCCATTGAAGCCCATTGAGGTCAACTGTCACTTTGTAATATTTGAAAATTTTCAAAGTCTATCTTCCTAATTTGAAGTCGAATTTCAACATTTCTCATATATTTGAGTGAGTTTGCATCTAACTTTGTAAGATATCATCGAATAACATCCATTGAAGCCCATTGAGGTCAACTGTCACTTTGTAATAATTGAAAATTTTCAAAGTCTATCTTCCTAATTTGAAGTCGAATTTCAACATTTCTCATATATTTGAGTGAGTTTGCATCTAACTTTGTCAGATATCATCGAATAACATCCATTGAAGCCCATTGAGGTCAACTGTCACTTTGTAATAATTGAAAATTTTCAAAGTCTATCTTCCTAATTTGAAGTCGCATTTCAACATTTCTCATATATTCGAGTGAGTTTGCATCTAAGTTTGTCAGATATCATCGAATAACATCCATTGAAACCCATTGAGGTCAACTGTCACTTTGTAATAATTGAAAATTTTTAAAGTCTATCTTCCTAATTTGAAGTCGAATTTCAACATTTCTCATATATTTGAGTGAGTTTGCATCCAACTTTGTCAGATATCATCAAATAACATCCATTGAAGCCCATTGAGGTCAACTGTCACTTTGTAATATTTGAAAATTTTCAAAGTCTATCTTCCTAATTTGAAGTCGAATTTCAACATTTCTCATATATTTGAGTGAGTTTGCATCCAACTTTGTCAGATATCATCAAATAACATCCATTGAAGCCCATTGAGGTCAACTGTCACTTTGTAATAATTGAAAATTTTCAAAGTCTATCTTCCTAATTTGAAGTCGAATTTCAACATTTCTCATATATTTGAGTGAGTTTGCATCTAACTTTGTCAGATATCATCAAATAACATCCATTGAAGCCCATTGAGGTCAACTGTCACTTTGTAATATTTGAAAATTTTTAATCTTCCTAATTTGAAGTCGAATTTCAACATTTCTCATATATTTGAGTGAGTTTGCATCTAACTTTGTAAGATATCATCGAATAACATCCATTGAAGCCCATTGAGGTCAACTGTCACTTTGTAATAATTGAAAATTTTTAAAGTCTATCTTCCTAATTTGAAGTCGAATTTCAATATTTCTCATATATTTGAGTGAGTTTGCATCTAACTTTGTAAGATATCATCGAATAACATCCATTGAAGCCCATTGAGGTCAACTGTCACTTTGTAATAATTGAAAATTTTCAAAGTCTATCTTCCTAATTTGAAGTCGAATTTCAACATTTCTCATATATTCGAGTGAGTTTGCATCTAACTTTGTCAGATATCATCGAATAACATCCATTGAAACCCATTGAGGTCAACTGTCACTTTGTAATAATTGAAAATTTTCAAAGTCTATCTTCCTAATTTGAAGTCGAATTTCAACATTTCTCATATATTTGAGTGAGTTTGCATCTAACTTTGTCAGATATCATCAAATAACATCCATTGATGCCCATTGAGGTCAACTGTCACTTTGTAATAATTGAAAATTTTCAAAGTCTATCTTCCTAATTTGAAGTCGAATTTCAACATTTCTCATATATTTGAGTGAGTTTGCATCTAACTTTGTCAGATATCATCGAATAACATCCATTGAAGCCCATTGAGGTCAACTGTCTCTTTGTAATAATTGAAAATTTTCAAAGTCTATCTTCCTAATTTGAAGTCGAATTTCAATATTTCTCATATATTTGAGTGAGTTTGCATCTAACTTTGTCAGATATCATCGAATAACATCCATTGAAGCCCATTGAGGTCAACTGTCACTTTGTAATAATTGAAAATTTTCAAAGTCTATCTTCCTAATTTGAAGTCGAATTTCAACATTTCTCATATATTTGAGTGAGTTTGCATCTAACTTTGTCAGATATCATCGAATAACATCCATTGAAGCCCATTGAGGTCAACTGTCACTTTGTAATAATTGAAAATTTTCAAAGTCTATCTTCCTAATTTGAAGTCGAATTCCAACATTTCTCATATATTTGAGTGAGTTTGCATCCAACTTTGTCAGATATCATCAAATAACATCCATTGAAGCCCATTGAGGTCAACTGTCACTTTGTAATAATTGAAAATTTTCAAAGTCTATCTTCCTAATTTGAAGTCGAATTTCAACATTTCTCATATATTTGAGTGAGTTTGCATCTAACTTTGTCAGATATCATCAAATAACATCCATTGAAGCCCATTGAGGTCAACTGTCACTTTGTAATATTTGAAAATTTTTAAAGTCTATCTTCCTAATTTGAAGTCGAATTTCAACATTTCTCATATATTTGAGTGAGTTTGCATCTAACTTTGTAAGATATCATCGAATAACATCCATTGAAGCCCATTGAGGTCAACTGTCACTTTGTAATAATTGAAAATTTTCAAAGTCTATCTTCCTAATTTGAAGTCGAATTTCAACATTTCTCATATATTTGAGTGAGTTTGCATCTAACTTTGTCAGATATCATCGAATAACATCCATTGAAGCCCATTGAGGTCAACTGTCACTTTGTAATAATTGAAAATTTTCAAAGTCTATCTTCCTAATTTGAAGTCGCATTTCAACATTTCTCATATATTCGAGTGAGTTTGCATCTAACTTTGTCAGATATCATCGAATAACATCCATTGAAACCCATTGAGGTCAACTGTCACTTTGTAATAATTGAAAATTTTCAAAGTCTATCTTCCTAATTTGAAGTCGAATTTCAACATTTCTCATATATTTGAGTGAGTTTGCATCTAACTTTGTCAGATATCAGCAAATAACATCCATTGAACCCTTTGGAGGTCAACTGTCACTTTGTAATATTTGAAAATTTTTAAAGTCTATCTTCCTAATTTGAAGTCGAATTTCAATATTTCTCATATATTTGAGTGAGTTTGCATCTAACTTTGTAAGATATCATCGAATAACATCCATTGAAGCCCATTGAGGTCAACTGTCACTTTGTAATAATTGAAAATTTTCAAAGTCTATCTTCCTAATTTGAAGTCGAATTTCAACATTTCTCATATATTTGAGTGAGTTTGCATCTAACTTTGTCAGATATCATCGAATAACATCCATTGAAGCCCATTGAGGTCAACTGTCACTTTGTAATAATTGAAAATTTTCAAAGTCTATCTTCCTAATTTGAAGTCGCATTTCAACATTTCTCATATATTCGAGTGAGTTTGCATCTAACTTTGTCAGATATCATCGAATAACATCCATTGAAACCCATTGAGGTCAACTGTCACTTTGTAATAATTGAAAATTTTCAAAGTCTATCTTCCTAATTTGAAGTCGAATTTCAACATTTCTCATATATTTGAGTGAGTTTGCATCTAACTTTGTCAGATATCATCGAATAACATCCATTGAAGCCCATTGAGGTCAACTGTCACTTTGTAATAATTGAAAATTTTCAAAGTCTATCTTCCTAATTTGAAGTCGAATTTCAATATTTCTCATATATTTGAGTGAGTTTGCATCTAACTTTGTCAGATATCATCGAATAACATCCATTGAAGCCCATTGAGGTCAACTGTCACTTTGTAATAATTGAAAATTTTCAAAGTCTATCTTCCTAATTTGAAGTCGAATTTCAACATTTCTCATATATTTGAGTGAGTTTGCATCTAACTTTGTCAGATATCATCAAATAACATCCATTGAAGCCCATTGAGGTCAACTGTCACTTTGTAATAATTGAAAATTTTCAAAGTCTATCTTCCTAATTTGAATTTCAACATTTCTCATATATTTGAGTGAGTTTGCATCTAACTTTGTCAGATATCATCGAATAACATCCATTGAAGCCCATTGAGGTCAACTGTCACTTTGTAATATTTGAAAATTTTCAAAGTCTATCTTCCTAATTTGAAGTCGAATTTCAACATTTCTCATATATTTAAGTGAGTTTGCATCTAACTTTGTCAGATATCATCGAATAACATCCATTGAAGCCCATTGAGGTCAACTGTCACTTTGTAATAATTGAAAATTTTCAAAGTCTATCTTCCTAATTTGAAGTCGAATTTCAATATTTCTCTTATATTTGAGTGAGTTTGCATCTAACTTTGTCAGATATCATCGAATAACATCCATTGAAGCCCATTGAGGTCAACTGTCACTTTGTAATATTTGAAAATTTTCAAAGTCTATCTTCCTAATTTGAAGTCGAATTTCAACATTTCTCATATACTTGAGTGAGTTTGCATCTATATTTGTCAGATATCATCGAATAACATCCATTGAAGCCCATTGAGGTCAACTGTCACTTTGTAATAATTGAAAATTTTCAAAGTCTATCTTCCTAATTTGAAGTCGCATTTCAACATTTCTCATATATTCGAGTGAGTTTGCATCTAACTTTGTCAGATATCATCGAATAACATCCATTGAAGCCCATTGAGGTCAACTGTCACTTTGTAATAATTGAAAATTTTCAAAGTCTATCTTCCTAATTTGAATTTCAACATTTCTCATATATTTGAGTGAGTTTGCATCTAACTTTGTCAGATATCATCGAATAACATCCATTGAAGCCCATTGAGGTCAACTGTCACTTTGTAATATTTGAAAATTTTCAAAGTCTATCTTCCTAATTTGAAGTCGAATTTCAACATTTCTCATATATTTAAGTGAGTTTGCATCTAACTTTGTCAGATATCATCGAATAACATCCATTGAAGCCCATTGAGGTCAACTGTCACTTTGTAATAATTGAAAATTTTCAAAGTCTATCTTCCTAATTTGAAGTCGAATTTCAATATTTCTCTTATATTTGAGTGAGTTTGCATCCAACTTTGTCAGATATCATCGAATAACATCCATTGAAGCCCATTGAGGTCAACTGTCACTTTGTAATAATTGAAAATTTTCAAAATCTATCTTCTTAATTTGAAGTCGAATTTCAACATTTCTCATATATTTGAGTGAGTTTGCATCTAACTTTGTCAGGTATCATCGAATAACATCCATTGAAGCCCATTGAGGTCAACTGTCACTTTGTAATAATTGAAAATTTTCAAAGTCTATCTTCCTAATTTGAAGTCGAATTTCAACATTTCTCATATATTTGAGTGAGTTTGCATCTAACTTTGTCAGATATCATCAAATAACATCCATTGAAGCCCATTGAGGTCAACTGTCACTTTGTAATATTTGAAAATTTTTAAAGTCTATCTTCCTAATTTGAAGTCGAATTTCAACATTTCTCATATATTTGAGTGAGTTTGCATCTAACTTTGTAAGATATCATCGAATAACATCCATTGAAGCCCATTGAGGTCAACTGTCACTTTGTAATAATTGAAAATTTTCAAAGTCTATCTTCCTAATTTGAAGTCGAATTTCAACATTTCTCATATATTTGAGTGAGTTTGCATCTAACTTTGTCAGATATCATCGAATAAGATCCATTGAAGCCCATTGAGGTCAACTGTCACTTTGTAATAATTGAAAATTTTCAAAGTCTATCTTCCTAATTTGAAGTCGAATTTCAACATTTCTCATATATTTGAGTGAGTTTGCATCTAACTTTGTCAGATATCATCGAATAACATCCATTGAAACCCATTGAGGTCAACTGTCACTTTGTAATAATTGAAAATTTTCAAAGTCTATCTTCCTAATTTGAAGTCGAATTTCAACATTTCTCATATATTTGAGTGAGTTTGCATCTAACTTTGTCAGATATCATCGAATAACATCCATTGAAGCCCATTGAGGTCAACTGTCACTTTGTAATAATTGAAAATTTTCAAAGTCTATCTTCCTAATTTGAAGTCGCATTTCAACATTTCTCATATATTCGAGTGAGTTTGCATCTAACTTTGTCAGATATCATCGAATAACATCCATTGAAGCCCATTGAGGTCAACTGTCACTTTGTAATAATTGAAAATTTTCAAAGTCTATCTTCCTAATTTGAAGTCGAATTTCAACATTTCTCATATATTTGAGTGAGTTTGCATCTAACTTTGTAAGATATCATCGAATAACATCCATTGAAGCCCATTGAGGTCAACTGTCACTTTGTAATAATTGAAAATTTTCAAAGTCTATCTTCCTAATTTGAAGTCGAATTTCAATATTTCTCATATATTTGAGTGAGTTTACATCTAACTTTGTCAGATATCATCGAATAACATCCATTGAAGCCCATTGAGGTCAACTGTCACTTTGTAATAATTGAAAATTTTCAAAGTCTATCTTCCTAATTTGAAGTCGAATTTCAACATTTCTCATATATTTGAGTGAGTTTGCATCTAACTTTGTCAGATATCATCAAATAACATCCATTGAAGCCCATTGAGGTCAACTGTCACTTTGTAATATTTGAAAATTTTCAAAGTCTATCTTCCTAATTTGAAGTCGAATTTCAACATTTCTCATATATTTGAGTGAGTTTGCATCTAACTTTGTCAGATATCATCAAATAACATCCATTGAAGCCCATTGAGGTCAACTGTCACTTTGTAATATTTGAAAATTTTCAAAGTCTATCTTCCTAATTTGAAGTCGAATTTCAACATTTCTCATATACTTGAGTGAGTTTGCATCTATATTTGTCAGATATCATCGAATAACATCCATTGAAGCCCATTGAGGTCAACTGTCACTTTGTAATAATTGAAAATTTTCAAAGTCTATCTTCCTAATTTGAAGTCGCATTTCAACATTTCTCATATATTCGAGTGAGTTTGCATCTAACTTTGTCAGATATCATCGAATAACATCCATTGAAGCCCATTGAGGTCAACTGTCACTTTGTAATAATTGAAAATTTTCAAAGTCTATCTTCCTAATTTGAATTTCAACATTTCTCATATATTTGAGTGAGTTTGCATCTAACTTTGTCAGATATCATCGAATAACATCCATTGAAGCCCATTGAGGTCAACTGTCACTTTGTAATATTTGAAAATTTTCAAAGTCTATCTTCCTAATTTGAAGTCGAATTTCAACATTTCTCATATATTTAAGTGAGTTTGCATCTAACTTTGTCAGATATCATCGAATAACATCCATTGAAGCCCATTGAGGTCAACTGTCACTTTGTAATAATTGAAAATTTTCAAAGTCTATCTTCCTAATTTGAAGTCGAATTTCAATATTTCTCATATATTTGAGTGAGTTTGCATCTAACTTTGTCAGATATCATCGAATAACATCCATTGAAGCCCATTGAGGTCAACTGTCACTTTGTAATAATTGAAAATTTTCAAAATCTATCTTCCTAATTTGAAGTCGAATTTCAACATTTCTCATATATTTGAGTGAGTTTGCATCTAACTTTGTCAGATATCATCAAATAACATCCATTGAAGCCCATTGAGGTCAACTGTCACTTTGTAATATTTGAAAATTTTTAAAGTCTATCTTCCTAATTTGAAGTCGAATTTCAACATTTTTCATATATTTGAGTGAGTTTGCATCTAACTTTGTAAGATATCATCGAATAACATCCATTGAAGCCCATTGAGGTCAACTGTCACTTTGTAATAATTGAAAATTTTCAAAGTCTATCTTCCTAATTTGAAGTCGAATTTCAACATTTCTCATATATTTGAGTGAGTTTGCATCTAACTTTGTCAGATATCATCGAATAAGATCCATTGAAGCCCATTGAGGTCAACTGTCACTTTGTAATAATTGAAAATTTTCAAAGTCTATCTTCCTAATTTGAATTTCAACATTTCTCATATATTTGAGTGAGTTTGCATCTAACTTTGTCAGATATCATCGAATAACATCCATTGAAGCCCATTGAGGTCAACTGTCACTTTGTAATAATTGAAAATTTTCAAAGTCTATCTTCCTAATTTGAAGTCGAATTTCAACATTTCTCATATATTTGAGTGAGTTTGCATCTAACTTTGTCAGATATCATCGAATAACATCCATTGAAACCCATTGAGGTCAACTGTCACTTTGTAATAATTGAAAATTTTCAAAGTCTATCTTCCTAATTTGAATTTCAACATTTCTCATATATTTGAGTGAGTTTGCATCTAACTTTGTAAGATATCATCGAATAACATCCATTGAAGCCCATTGAGGTCAACTGTCACTTTGTAATAATTGAAAATTTTCAAAGTCTATCTTCCTAATTTGAAGTCGCATTTCAACATTTCTCATATATTCGAGTGAGTTTGCATCTAACTTTGTCAGATATCATCGAATAACATCCATTGAAACCCATTGAGGTCAACTGTCACTTTGTAATAATTGAAAATTTTCAAAGTCTATCTTCCTAATTTGAAGTCGAATTTCAACATTTCTCATATATTTGAGTGAGTTTGCATCTAACTTTGTCAGATATCATCAAATAACATCCATTGAAGCCCATTGAGGTCAACTGTCACTTTGTAATATTTGAAAATTTTTAAAGTCTATCTTCCTAATTTGAAGTCGAATTTCAACATTTTTCATATATTTGAGTGAGTTTGCATCTAACTTTGTAAGATATCATCGATTAACATCCATTGAAGCCCATTGAGGTCAACTGTCACTTTGTAATAATTGAAAATTTTCAAAGTCTATCTTCCTAATTTGAAGTCGCATTTCAACATTTCTCATATATTCGAGTGAGTTTGCATCTAACTTTGTCAGATATCATCGAATAACATCCATTGAAGCCCATTGAGGTCAACTGTCACTTTGTAATAATTGAAAATTTTCAAAGTCTATCTTCCTAATTTGAATTTCAACATTTCTCATATATTTGAGTGAGTTTGCATCTAACTTTGTCAGATATCATCGAATAACATCCATTGAAGCCCATTGAGGTCAACTGTCACTTTGTAATAATTGAAAATTTTCAAAGTCTATCTTCCTAATTTGAAGTCGAATTTCAACATTTCTCATATATTTGAGTGAGTTTGCATCTAACTTTGTCAGATATCATCGAATAACATCCATTGAAGCCCATTGAGGTCAACTGTCACTTTGTAATAATTGAAAATTTTCAAAGTCTATCTTCCTAATTTGAAGTCGAATTTCAACATTTCTCATATATTTGAGTGAGTTTGCATCTAACTTTGTAAGATATCATCGAATAACATCCATTGAAGCCCATTGAGGTCAACTGTCACTTTGTAATAATTGAAAATTTTCAAAGTCTATCTTCCTAATTTGAAGTCGAATTTCAACATTTCTCATATATTTGAGTGAGTTTGCATCTAACTTTGTCAGATATCATCGAATAAGATCCATTGAAGCCCATTGAGGTCAACTGTCACTTTGTAATAATTGAAAATTTTCAAAGTCTATCTTCCTAATTTGAAGTCGCATTTCAACATTTCTCATATATTCGAGTGAGTTTGCATCTAACTTTGTCAGATATCATCGAATAACATCCATTGAAACCCATTGAGGTCAACTGTCACTTTGTAATAATTGAAAATTTTCAAAGTCTATCTTCCTAATTTGAAGTCGAATTTCAACATTTCTCATATATTTGAGTGAGTTTGCATCTAACTTTGTCAGATATCATCGAATAACATCCATTGAAGCCCATTGAGGTCAACTGTCACTTTGTAATAATTGAAAATTTTCAAAGTCTATCTTCCTAATTTGAAGTCGAATTTCAATATTTCTCATATATTTGAGTGAGTTTGCATCTAACTTTGTCAGATATCATCGAATAACATCCATTGAAGCCCATTGAGGTCAACTGTCACTTTGTAATAATTGAAAATTTTCAAAGTCTATCTTCCTAATTTGAAGTCGAATTTCAACATTTCTCATATATTTGAGTGAGTTTGCATCCAACTTTGTCAGATATCATCAAATAACATCCATTGAAGTCCATTGAGGTCAACTGTCACTTTGTAATATTTGAAAATTTTCAAAGTCTATCTTCCTAATTTGAAGTCGAATTTCAACATTTCTCATATATTTGAGTGAGTTTGCATCTAACTTTGTCAGATATCATCAAATAACATCCATTGAAGCCCATTGAGGTCAACTGTCACTTTGTAATATTTGAAAATTTTCAAAGTCTATCTTCCTAATTTGAAGTCGAATTTCAACATTTCTCATATATTTGAGTGAGTTTGCATCTAACTTTGTCAGATATCATCAAATAACATCCATTGAAGCCCATTGAGGTCAACTGTCACTTTGTAATATTTGAAAATTTTCAAAGTCTATCTTCCTAATTTGAAGTCGAATTTCAACATTTCTCATATACTTGAGTGAGTTTGCATCTATATTTGTCAGATATCATCGAATAACATCCATTGAAGCCCATTGAGGTCAACTGTCACTTTGTAATAATTGAAAATTTTCAAAGTCTATCTTCCTAATTTGAAGTCGCATTTCAACATTTCTCATATATTCGAGTGAGTTTGCATCTAACTTTGTCAGATATCATCGAATAACATCCATTGAAGCCCATTGAGGTCAACTGTCACTTTGTAATAATTGAAAATTTTCAAAGTCTATCTTCCTAATTTGAATTTCAACATTTCTCATATATTTGAGTGAGTTTGCATCTAACTTTGTCAGATATCATCGAATAACATCCATTGAAGCCCATTGAGGTCAACTGTCACTTTGTAATATTTGAAAATTTTCAAAGTCTATCTTCCTAATTTGAAGTCGAATTTCAACATTTCTCATATATTTAAGTGAGTTTGCATCTAACTTTGTCAGATATCATCGAATAACATCCATTGAAGCCCATTGAGGTCAACTGTCACTTTGTAATAATTGAAAATTTTCAAAGTCTATCTTCCTAATTTGAAGTCGAATTTCAATATTTCTCATATATTTGAGTGAGTTTGCATCTAACTTTGTCAGATATCATCGAATAAGATCCATTGAAGCCCATTGAGGTCAACTGTCACTTTGTAATAATTGAAAATTTTCAAAGTCTATCTTCCTAATTTGAAGTCGAATTTCAACATTTCTCATATATTTGAGTGAGTTTGCATCTAACTTTGTCAGATATCATCGAATAAGATCCATTGAAGCCCATTGAGGTCAACTGTCACTTTGTAATAATTGAAAATTTTCAAAGTCTATCTTCCTAATTTGAAGTCGCATTTCAACATTTCTCATATATTCGAGTGAGTTTGCATCTAACTTTGTCAGATATCATCGAATAACATCCATTGAAACCCATTGAGGTCAACTGTCACTTTGTAATAATTGAAAATTTTCAAAGTCTATCTTCCTAATTTGAAGTCGAATTTCAACATTTCTCATATATTTGAGTGAGTTTGCATCTAACTTTGTCAGATATCATCAAATAACATCCATTGAAGCCCATTGAGGTCAACTGTCACTTTGTAATATTTGAAAATTTTTAAAGTCTATCTTCCTAATTTGAAGTCGAATTTCAACATTTTTCATATATTTGAGTGAGTTTGCATCTAACTTTGTAAGATATCATCGATTAACATCCATTGAAGCCCATTGAGGTCAACTGTCACTTTGTAATAATTGAAAATTTTCAAAGTCTATCTTCCTAATTTGAAGTCGAATTTCAACATTTCTCATATATTTGAGTGAGTTTGCATCTAACTTTGTCAGATATCATCGAATAACATCCATTGAAGCCCATTGAGGTCAACTGTCACTTTGTAATAATTGAAAATTTTCAAAGTCTATCTTCCTAATTTGAAGTCGAATTTCAACATTTCTCATATATTTGAGTGAGTTTGCATCTAACTTTGTAAGATATCATCGAATAACATCCATTGAAGCCCATTGAGGTCAACTGTCACTTTGTAATAATTGAAAATTTTCAAAGTCTATCTTCCTAATTTGAAGTCGAATTTCAACATTTCTCATATATTTGAGTGAGTTTGCATCTAACTTTGTCAGATATCATCGAATAAGATCCATTGAAGCCCATTGAGGTCAACTGTCACTTTGTAATAATTGAAAATTTTCAAAGTCTATCTTCCTAATTTGAAGTCGCATTTCAACATTTCTCATATATTCGAGTGAGTTTGCATCTAACTTTGTCAGATATCATCGAATAACATCCATTGAAACCCATTGAGGTCAACTGTCACTTTGTAATAATTGAAAATTTTCAAAGTCTATCTTCCTAATTTGAAGTCGAATTTCAACATTTCTCATATATTTGAGTGAGTTTGCATCTAACTTTGTCAGATATCATTCGAATAACATCCATTGAAGCCATTGAGGTCAACTGTCACTTTGTAATAATTGAAAATTTTCAAAGTCTATCTTCCTAATTTGGAAGTCGAATTTCAATATTTCTCATATATTTGAGTGAGTTTGCATCTAACTTGTCAGATATCATCGAATAACATCCATTGAAGCCCATTGAGGTCAACTGTCACTTTGTAATAATTGAAAATTTTCAAGTCTATCTTCCTAATTTGAAGTCGAATTTCAACATTTCTCATATATTTGAGTGAGTTTGCATCCATCTTTGTCAGATATCATCAAATAACATCCATTGAAAGCCCATTGAGGTCAACTGTCACTTTGTAATAATTGAAAATTTTCAAAGTCTATCTTCCTAATTTGAAGTCGCATTTCAACATTTCTCATATATTCGAGTGAGTTTGCATCTAACTTTGTCAGATATCATCGAATAACATCCATGAAACCCATTGAGGTCAACTGTCACTTTGTAATAATTGAAAATTTTCAAAGTCTATCTTCCTAATTTGAAGTCGAATTTCAACATTTCTCATATATTTGAGTGAGTTTGCATCTAACTTGTAAGATATCATCGAATAACATCCATTGAAGCCCATTGAGGTCAACTGTCACTTTGTAATAATTGAAAATTTTCAAAGTCTATCTTCCTAATTTGAAGTCGAATTTCAACATTTCTCATATATTTGAGTGAGTTTGCATCTAACTTTGTCAGATATCATCGAATAACATCCATTGAAGCCCATTGAGGTCAACTGTCACTTTGTAATAATTGAAAATTTTCAAAGTCTATCTTCCTAATTTGAAGTCGAATTTCAATATTTCTCATATATTTGAGTGAGTTTGCATCTAACTTTGTCAGATATCATCGAATAACATCCATTGAAGCCCATTGAGGTCAACTGTCACTTTGTAATAATTGAAAATTTTCAAAGTCTATCTTCCTAATTTGAAGTCGAATTTCAACATTTCTCATATATTTGAGTGAGTTTGCATCTAACTTTGTCAGATATCATCGAATAACATCCATTGAAGCCCATTGAGGTCAACTGTCACTTTGTAATAATTGAAAATTTTCAAAGTCAATCTTCCTAATTTGAAGTCGAATTTCAATATTTCTCATATATTTGAGTGAGTTTTGCATCTAACTTTGTCAGATATCATCGAATAACATCCATTGAAGCCCATTGAGGTCAACTTCACTTGTAATAATTGAAAATTTTCAAAGTCTATCTTCCTAATTTGAAGTCGAATTTCAACATTTCTCATATATTTGAGTGAGTTTGCATCTAACTTTGTCAGATATCATCGAATAAACATCCATTGAAGCCCCATTGAGGTCAACTGTCACTTTGTAATAATTGAAAATTGTCAAAGTCTATCTCCTAATTTGAAGTCGAATTTCAACATTTCTCATATATTTGAGTAAGTTTGCATCTAACTTTGTCAGATATCATCAAAATAACATCCATTGAAGCCCATTGAGGTCAACTGTCACTTTGTAATATTTGAAAATTTTCAAAGTCTATCTTCCTAATTTGAAGTCGAATTTCAACATTTCTCATATACTTGAGTGAGTTTGCATCTATATTGTCAGATATCATCGAATAACATCCATTGAAGCCCATTGAGGTCAACTGTCACTTTGTAATAATTGAAAATTTTCAAAGTCTATCTTCCTAATTTGAAGTCGAATTTCAACATTTCTCATATATTTGAGTGAGTTTGCATCTAACTTTGTCAGATATCATCGAATAACATCCATTGAAGCCCATTGAGGTCAACTGTCACTTTGTAATAATTGAAAAATTTTCAAGTCTATCTTCCTAATTTGAAGTCGCATTTCAACATTTCTCATATATTCGAGTGAGTTTGCATCTAACTTTGTCAGATATCATCGAATAACATCCATTGAAACCCATTGAGGTCAACTGTCACTTTGTAATAATTGAAAATTTTCAAAGTCTATCTTCCTAATTTGAAGTCGAATTTCAACATTTCTCATATATTTGAGTGAGTTTGCATCTAACTTTGTCAGATATCATCGAATAACATCCATTGAAGCCCATTGAGGTCAACTGTCACTTTGTAATAATTGAAAATTTTCAAAGTCTATCTTCCTAATTTGAAGTCGAATTTCAATATTTCTCATATATTTGAGTGAGTTTGCATCTAACTTTGTCAGATATCATCGAATAACATCCATTGAAGCCCATTGAGGTCAACTGTCACTTTGTAATAATTGAAAATTTTCAAAGTCTATCTTCTAATTTGAAGTCGAATTCAACATTTCTCATATATTTGAGTGAGTTTGCATCCAACTTTGTCAGATATCATCAAATAACATCCATTGAAGCCCATTGAGGTCAACTGTCACTTTGTAATATTTGAAAATTTTCAAAGTCTATCTTCCTAATTTGAAGTCGAATTTCAACATTTCTCATATATTTGAGTGAGTTTGCATCTAACTTTGTCAGATATCATCAAATAACATCCATTGAAGCCCATTGAGGTCAACTGTCACTTTGTAATCAAATGAAAATTTTTTAAAGTCTATCTTCCTAATTTGAAGACGAATTTCAACATTTCTCATATATTTGAGTGAGTTTGCATCTAACTTTGTAAGATATCATCGAATAACATCCATTGAAGCCATTGAGGTCAACTGTCACTTTGTAATAATTGAAAATTTTCAAAGTCTATCTTCCTAATTTGAAGTCGAATTTCAACATTTCTCATATATTTGAGTGAGTTTGCATCTAACTTTGTCAGATATCATCGAATAACATCCATTGAAGCCCATTGAGGTCAACTGTCACTTTGTAATAATTGAAAATTTTCAAAGTCTATCTTCCTAATTTGAAGTCGAATTTCAATATTTCTCCATATATTTGAGTGAGTTTGCATCTAACTTTGTCAGATATCATCGAATAACATCCATTGAAGCCCATTGAGGTCAACTGTCACTTTGTAATAATTGAAAATTTTCAAAGTCTATCTTCCTATTGAAGTCGAATTTCAACATTTCTCATATATTTGAGTGAGTTTGCATCTAACTTTGTCAGATATCATCGAATAACATCCATTGAAGCCCATTGAGGTCAACTGTCACTTTGTAATAATTGAAAATTTTCAAAGTCAATCTTCCTAATTTGAAGTCGAAT